>NC_012879.2:18554589-18566332 GCF_000003195.3 Sorghum bicolor | reverse complement strand
CACAACATGTCTAAGATACATAGTCGATTAATGTAGGGAAAGCTTGGCTACAACAAATACAATCGCAACTAGCATTAAGAAAACAAAACTAAAATGCACTTAAGCAACATAATTAGTTCGCGTCCGATCCCAACTATAATAGATAGATCATTCGCTTGATCAACATCATTGAACTTCTTTCGTCGGCTCACTGCCTCACCACCTTCGCCTCAACCACCTGTGCAAAAGATTTCTTAATGTGTTCAATGTATTCTTCCTCCCAGTACCAACCTGTACATCCGCCGGTACCGTCCCACTGAAATTAAAAGAGAGAATCAAAAGTTTAATTAATATCATTTAAAAAAATATACACATATATAAGCAAATGTCTGGAAATAACTCACATTACGATCTGGACACTTGTAGAATATACGACCCTTGTTTACTCCCTCTTTCGACACTTTGTACTCCATCAAAATCTTCTGCCCACACTTGCCACAAGTAATGAGAGGGAGTTCCGGACGGTATCGCTTTTGAACCCGTTGAGAGACTGAAGACCCGGTCACGGTTGCCATCTACTATCCATACTCAATTTTAAAACAATTATAAATTCCACATTTACTAGTAAACATGTATGATACAATGGACATTATATGTAGTAATAAAAATAAATCAAGTGATATTAACAAACCAATTAATTTGAACTATCCTACTTTCTATGATCATAAAAATATACTATAATTCATTCTTGCAAAATACATTAAAACTAGGTCAACCATGAAATATGATATATATATATATGGATACTAATTCATGTGAATAATTCAAAATAACAAAGTGGATTTGAGCTAAAAAAATGATGGGAACATCACAAGCCAAAAACAACATGAAAAAGACAAGAAAGGCTGAAGTTAGTCACCTCTAAGCGCGAAGAGACGATGACGGAGTCGAAGAAGATCAATGATGGGCGTTGGAGATGAAGAACAAATGAAGAACAAGCAAGAAGAAGCTCCAAGAACAACAATGGTGCTCTCGGTTTTAAATGGGCAGAGGGGAGGAGGGAGCCGGCCTATAAACTGGACCTTTAGCACCGGTTCAGGGAAAAAACCGGTGCTAAAGGGGTCTTTAACCCCGGGCCGCAAAAAGGCCGAGGTTTTTGGCCATTTTGGGCATCGACCAATGCCTCATTCTGTAGTAGTGAACAAGTTACAAAAATATCTCAATCATATTTAAACTATCCTAACTTACTTACAACATAAGTATACAACAACCTGGATAGATATAAATGGAACTGTATCAATCTATATCCTGAGACGTTTATTTCCACGTAAGTATTTGTAACGTTACACCTCATACCATAGACCAGATACTTCAACACCATTGATCGGGCTACGGCCGTGAACAACAAGACGATGGAGAACAGAGAAAATACGAGCGTTGGACGGTACTTTACCAGATAGATAATTGAAATCAGAAATATATAGTTGAAATCATTAAAGTCATTACCACTGTGAATTTGTATTGATCTTGATTCATTATTACTGTACTAAAAACAATATTGTTTTTAGATCACTTCTCTAGAGAAAATTCATTTGACTTTTTTTCATTTAAATACGCGGCAATACCATAGCCATAGCAACCTTATATTACTCTGTTTCTTGCACCACCACGCGTCAGGGCAGTTAGTTATCAGTTGGACACGCGTAGCTTGCATGCTACTACGTGTGCAAAACGAGATGCTGCCGTGTGCTTTGTGATAAGCAGCTACTCCATCCATTTATCTCGGTGTTTTATATATATATGCGGAAACTACTCGCGCACACTCATAATATGTACTAGCTACTCCATCCATTTGTACAACTACAAGCGCAGGAGCATGTCAGCCATCAAAGCGAAGGCCGAGGACGCCGCTTCGTCCGCCAAGGCCAGCGTCGCCAAGGCCAAGGCCACTGCTGACGAGAAGGTCGTCCGTCGCGTCGCTTGTCGCCGCAGGCAGCATGCTGCGCAAGCCGTCGTCCACCCATATGCAGTAACGCGCAGCACATAGCACACAGCCAACGACATCTGATCGATGATTTGTGTTGTGTGCGCGCAGGTTGAGAAGGCCAAGACGAGAGATCCGTTGAAGAAGCGGGAGGCCGAGGAGGACAAGGAGGACCGTAAGCTGCGGATTGAGTCGGACGAGCGAGTCGAGAAGGCCGGCCACGGCCCCGAGAGGACCGTCACGCACACGGCCGGTGAGCGGTGATGGATCGGACCTGTTCGTAGCTACTAACGTCAACGTGTGCCAAAGCTACCGCCGTGAGGGCGCTCGCTGCCCGCGTGGAGTCGTTCTAAGCTCTAATGCCCGATATGGGTACCCATCTTTCAGCAAACATGTCAGCGTCCTCCGTTTTTTTGGTACATTGGAATAGTATATAATAATGAGTGAAATCTTGGTTTAATTCATGTGAAATTTTGTGATCGTACTGTCGTAGCACTTTGTTAAGTATGGATGTTAAAAAAATCCTAAATTTTTTTGAGAATCTTCACTCATGAACGTGTTGGGGAACAAGGTGCTGGCGGCGCGCGGGAATGGTGAACGTGATAGGGACGAAGAAGATGATGCGATTATGGTTAGAAAAGCTATGCTTGGTTGGTTGGAAGTGTTGTTTGCTGATTTTGTGATTTATTATGAAAGAAAATATTAATTATTGATTTATTAAGAAAACGTACGGTTTATAATGATGGATAAGTATAGTTTATAAGATAATATATTATTTACGAGTGTAGGTGGTCTAGAAATTTTTTGGCTAAAGGTGTTATTTAGGTGTGCGTGTTAGCGATCGGTTTACTCTATGATGTACACGTTCTATGGCTCTCCTTGCTTGTAGCTAACTAGGCAGTTAGGCTACCGTGATGTACATGTATATAGGCGCAAGCCTCTGAGCAATACAACTTGAGTTGTCTCGCTTCTTTCTCTCTACTGCTTACATGGTATCAGACGATCTACGATCCTAAACTTCCGCTGCTCCTCCCTCGTCGCCGCCACGAGCTCCTCCTCCTCTTCCTCCGTGTCTTCCGACAGCAACTCCGACGCTGAGTCTGGGCTTCCCCACACCATCCGCGTCCAGACCGTCCCCGCCGCCCCATCGGTTCTTCACGGCATCAACATCCTCAACCGTGTCCCGATCGTCCTCGACTTCAACGAGTCGAACTACGTCGCCTGGGCGTGCTCCTTCTCCACCCTCTTCGGCCAATATGGTCTCCGCGATCACGTCGACGGCTCCCCGGCGAAGGGCGACAACGACTGGGTGCAGAACGACTGCGCCATCGTCTCCTGGTTCTACAACCACATCTCGCCGGAGCTGCTCTCAATGGTATCGGAGGACGCGGGCACTGCGTAATCCCTCTGGCGCTCCGTCCGCAACCTCTTCCGCGACAACAAGGACACGCGCGCCGTCTACCTCGGTGCTGAGTTCCGAAACTTCTATCAAGGCGATCTCACCGTCCTCGACTATTGCTCCAAGATGAAGGTCATGGCGGATCGGCTTGCCGGCCTCGGCGCACCGGTGAGTGAGAAGGACCTGATCCATAACATCGTCCGTGGCCTCAACTCCCGTCTACATCACGCGATCCCCCACATCACTCTTCGTCGCCGCCTGCCCTCGTTCGTCAAGACCCGATCCATGCTGCAGCTTGAAGAACAGCGGATCGTAGAGTCCGAAAAGATGCAAGCCGCCGCGACAATGGTCACCCAATCTGCCACCGCCGGGACGACAGCTACACCTTCACCTGCTCATCTCCAAGCTGCGGCCACACTCGTCGCACACACCGCTCCGAGTACGCCCGCCTCTCCGAGCGACCACGGGCGCCCTCAGACACCTGCCACCGCTCCACCCTCCAACAACGGCGGGCGCTACTCCCCACCTCCCTCTGGCGCCAAGAAGAAGAAGAAGAAGGGCGCACCCTCTCCCCAAGCTCCACCACCAGGCTTCTGGCCCTCCGTGAACACCTGGACTGGCATGGTCCAGGCCTGGCCGTTCCAGGCTCCACGCGCAACCATGACTGGTGTCCTCGGCGCCCGTCTGTCTGCACCATCGCCTCAAGCACATGTCCGACGCATCCTCCCCGGTGGATCCACAACTGCTCGCCATGCTGAACAGCATGTCTTTGAACCAGCCTCAGTCCCATGGTAACTGGTTCTTCGACACCGGCGCCTCCTCCCACATGTCTCAAGGCTTTGGTAACCTCTCCTCTCTTTCGCCAAATTCCTCAGATAGTCGTATCATTGTAGGTAATGGCACTTCCCTTCCCATTACCCACAATGGCACCTCCTCCATACCCACCTACTCCAATTCCCTTTCACTGAACAATGTTCTTGTTTCACCTTCACTTATTGTGACTTGTAAGAGAGATTAGCTGAAGGATAATCACCGCACACTTTACATTCAGTGAAGGCTGTGTACATATACAGGCCGGAGCACTCCCACTAACGGCCGATCCTACAATTGAGGCGTGGTGGGAGAGATGACCGGGTACAGGGGAAGCTGTTACAACAGAAAGACTAAGTCCCCATGCCACTAGCCTAAACAATCGCGTTGACACCCCCCCTCAGTCTGAGCATTGGTCGGCCGAATGCACAGACTGTTCCTGAATTCATGAAACAACGGCGTAGGTAGCCCCTTGGTCATGACGTCCGCGATTTGGCATTCAGTGGGTATGTGAAGGACCCTGAACTGGCCAAGGGCGACCTTTTCCCTGACAAAATGAATGTCGAGTTCCACATGCTTCGTCCGTCGATGATGCACCGGGTTCTCGGAGAGGTACACGGCGGAGACATTGTCGCAGTAGATGACCGTGGCCTTATCGATGTGGACGTGCAGCTCGCGGAGAAGATTGCGAAGCCAGCAGCACTCGGCGGCCGCGTTCGCCACCGCGCGGTACTCAGCTTCGGCGCTTGACCGAGACACCGTAGGCTGTCTCTTGGACGACCACGAGATGAGGGAGTCACCGAGGTAGACGCAGTAGCCGGATGTTGAACGTCGCGTGTCGGGGCAGCCACCCTAATCAGCATCAGAGTATGCCCGGAGCTCGGTGGAGTTCGAGGCCGAGAGGACAATGCCGCTGTCGACCGTGCCGCGCAGGTAACGCAGAATGCGCTTGACGAGGTTCCAGTGCACCGTCCGTTTGACGAGGTTCCAGTGCACCGTCCGTGGCGAGTGCATGTACAGGCAAGCTTGGTTGACGGCGTAGGCGATGTCCGGGCGTGTTAACGTCAGGTACTGGAGAGCGCCCGTGATGCTGCGGTAGAACGTCGCGTCGGGCGCTGGATCACCATCCGTGGCTGCGAGCTTCTGCTTGACATCCACCGGCGTTGGGGCTGGCTTGCAATTTGCCATGCCAGCACGTTCCAAGATGTCTTCCGTGTACTGAGATTGCGTGAGGAAGAAGCCGCCACCGTCACGGTGAACCTGTACGCCGAGAAAGAAACGCAATGCGCCCAAGTCTTTAATGGCGAATTCATGACGAAGATCGTTGATCACCCGGTGCAGCAACGTAGTAGTGGAGGCCGTGACGATGATGTCGTCGACATACACCAGGACGTACGCCATATCGTTGCCTCGGCGGTAGACGAACAAGGACGAGTCGGAGCCGGTGGGGTGGAGGCCGATGGAGCGAAGGTGTGTCCCGAGACGTTGGAACCACGCTCGCGGTGCCTGTTTGAGCCCGTAGAGTGACTTGACGAGGAGGCAGACATGGTCCGGCCGGCCAGGATCGGCGAAGCCGGCCGGCTGGAAGCAGTAGACTCGTTCCGCCAAGTCTCCGTGGAGGAACGCGTTCTTGACATCCAGTTGGTGAACCGGCCATCGGCGCGACGCAGCAAGCTGGAGGACGGTAAGGATCGTCGTCGGCTTGACCACCGGGGAGAATGTCTGATGGAAGTCGACACCCGGCCGTTGAGAGAAGCCGCGGACGACCCATCTGGCCTTGCGACGTTCCAGGGACCCGTCGGGATGGAGCTTGTTCTTGAATATCCATTTGCCGGTGATGATGTTGGCGTTCGGCGACCGGGGTACAAGGGTCCAGGTGCCGTTCGCCTGAAGGGCATCGAACTCGGACTGCATTGCCGCGCGCCACTCCGTGTCTCGGAGAGCGGCGCGGACAGTTGAGGGTGGTGGCGAGGGAGTTGGCGGCGCAGCGATATTGGCGTACTTGGGGTTAGGCATGCGGATGCCATCACGCGCCCTGGTCACCATGTGGTGCCGAGGCGGCTGCGGCGGCGTAGTCGTCGCTGGCTGAACAGACGGGGACGCAGATGCCGAAGTTGCCGCAGGTGGTGCAGGTGTACTCGGCGAAGCTGTTGGCGTGCGCGTGGACTCAGTCCGAGGTACAGATGAGGACTGAGTCGTTGGCGTAGTTGTAGCCGCCGCTTCTGGGGGCGCGGCAGCATGCACCCGAGGCGCCCTGGATGAGCGCGTGCGGCGCGCCATGGGCACTGGGAGCACGTCCGGAAAGCACGGTGGCCGCGGCGTTGTTGTAGGTGTACCTGGATCAGTGAGCTGCACAAAGGGAAAACAAGTCTCGTCGAAATACACGTGACGTGAGATGATCACACGTTTTGTGAGAGGATTGTAGCACTTGTATCCTCGTTGATCCATGGGGTAGCCTAGAAAGATGCAGCGAGCAGAACGCGGTGCTAGTTTATGAGCAGCAGTGGCCTCAGTGTTGGGGTAGCACAAGCAACCAAAAACACGAAGGTGAGTGTAGTCTCGAGGCGTGCCGAGGAGTAACTGGTATGGCGTGAGGTTGTCACGGGGCCGGCAGGGTCGTCGGTTGAGTAGGTACGTGGAAGTGGACAGCGCATCAGGCCAGAACGATGGTGGAAGAGAAGCCTCGAACATGAGTGTGCGAAGGCCCTCATTGAGAGTGCGAAGTACCCTTTCAGCACGACCGTTTTGCTGCGAGGTGTAAGGACAAGTGAGGCGCAAGACAATACCATGCTTGGCGAAGAACGCACGGGAGGCCGAGTTATCAAACTCTTTACCATTGTCGGTCTGAAGAGGTTGTCGGCGAGGTTATCAAACTCTTTACCGCAGTCGTAGAGGTTGTCGGCGAGGCGTTTCAGACGACCGCAGTACTCCGCCACAGACATGTCCCCTTGGAACAGGCTGTGGAATTCCTGCTGAATGTAGACGGCGCGTTGCAGGCTGTTGTCGAGGAACTGCCCGGTGATGGCAGTCCAGGCGCTGTAGGCGGTGGTGAGGGGCGAGTAGACGTCACTCCAGATGTCCTTGGACACTCCACCTGCAGCCACTCCGGATCATCGATCATGGCAGCCGCGTCGATGGTGCCGTCAACATGATTGACGAGATCAAACTTGTTGAAGGTGAGCTCGAAGAAGGACCTCCATTGACGGAAGTTACCGTCATCCATGGTGAGGACAACAGGGACATGATTGTGGATGTTGAGGAGCACGAGGGTGTGAGCAGAGGGAGGGCCGCCGGAACTGGCAGAGGAAGCAAAGGGGTTGGAAGTCACCGATCCGGTGGGGCTCGTCATGGCGAGAGGCAGCGGAAGAGAGAAGGATCAGAAGAAGGTTGATACCATGTAAGAGAGATTAGCTGAAGGATAATCACCGCACACTTTACATTCAGTGAAGGCTGTGTACATATACAGGCCGGAGCACTCCCACTAACGGCCGATCCTACAATTGAGGCGTGGTGGGAGAGATGACCGGGTACAGGGGAAGCTGTTACAACAGAAAGACTAAGTCCCCATGCCACTAGCCTAAACAATCGCGTTGACATGACTGTTGAATTTGACAATTCTGGTTTTTCCATCAAGGACCGGTGCACCAGGGAGGTGATTCTCTGCAGTGACAGCCATGGCGACCTCTACCCACTGTAGCCAACAGCGCCAGCTTCCACTCACTGCCTCACCGCCCTCACCGCTGATCTTTGGCACCAGCGACTTGGTCACCCCGGCACCGAGTCCTTCCGTCGTCTCCTTCAGTCATTTGCTTTTTCTTGTAATAAAGCCCTTCCTCATACTTGCCATGCTTGCCGAGTTGGAAAACATGTTCGTGTCCCTTTTTCGTTATCTTCACAAAGAACCACTGTACCATTTGAATTAATTCATAGTGATGTTTGGACATCGCCGATCATGAGCTTTACCGGTTTTCAGTACTATCTCGTCCTCCTAGATGATTTTACTCACTTTGTTTGGACGTTCCCTCTACGCCACAAATCAGAGGTTGCCCAACACATCATTGCCTTTCATGCACTAATTCGTACACAGTTTGGGAGCAGCATTCGTGCCATTCAAACCGACAATGGACGCGAGTTTGACAACTCCACGCTTCGCCGTTTCTATACTGAGAACGGCATCGTCATTCGGCTCTCATGCCCCTACACTTCCCAACAGAACGGCAAAGCAGAACGAGTCTTGCGCACCTTGAACGATGGAGTTCGCACACTCCTGCTGCACGCCACACTTCCTCCACAGTTCTGGGTCAAGGCCTTGCAGACATCCACATATCTCCACAACCGAAAACCCTGCAACGTGTATTTGGATGCCTGTGCTACCCAAACACAGCCGCCACAAGCCCTAACAAACTTGCCCCAAGATCTGTGGCATGTATTTTTATTGGCTACTCGCAGGACCATCGAGGATATCGGTGCTACAACCTGACAACACGGAAAGTCATCACCTCGCGTCACGTCTACTTCGATGAAGGTGTCTTCCCGTACCACGCGGGGACAGCTGCTGCCTACCCCGCCAGCTGCGCCTATGATCCGTGGCGACCGAATCTCAGCGCCGCCAACGCGGAGCCGATGCCTCCCCTGCCGACTTCGGAAAGACAGGCACCGTGCGCGATCCCCACCGCGCCGCGGTCACCATCGCCAGCCTCGAGATCAACATCTACGGCGCCACAGTCACCGACGACAACTGCTGCGGCACCGGCTCCTTCACCAACGCGCACAACGACGGCAGGGTCACCGTGTGCGTCACCAGAGCGTCCCACCACGCCATCTGCTACTGGTTCGAACACGGCGCCCGACGCCTCGCCGTCGCGCACAGCGCACCCAGCTCCACACCCATGGTGACCAGGGCTCGCGTGGGCACCTTCAAGCCAAACCCGCGCTATGCTGCAACGGCCACAACGTCGACACCATCTCCGATCCCGCGCACAGTACACCAGGCGCTCCAAGAGCCCAACTGGACCAAGGCCATGCAATCAGAATTTAACGCCCTAATCGCCAACAACACCTGGGAGCTTGTCCCTCGTCCACCTAGAGCACACATAGTCAGCGGCAAATGGATCTTCGTTCACAAATTCAAGGAAGACGGGAGCTTCGATCGCTACAAGGCGCGATGGGTGGTCCGCGTGTTCACGCAACGCGCCGGCGTCGACTACGGCGAGACGTACTGTCCGGTCGTCAAACCGGCAACAGTACGCACTGTGCTCCATCTCGCTGCCCAACGTGGCTGGCCGGTACACCAACTCGACGTCAACAACGCCTTTTTTCATGGTGTCCTCGATGAACATGTCTATGCATGCCAGCCAGCCGGGTTCACCACCAACCCAGACCTGGTGTGCCGCCTCTCCAAGAGCCTATACGGCCTCAAACAGGCACCACGCGCCTGGTACATGTGCCTGGCAAGCTTCCTCGGCTCCATGGGATTCAGGCCGACCCGATCGGACAGCTCCCTCTTCGTACTTCGCCAAGGCAAGGAGTCCGTGTACCTACTCCTCTACGTCGACGACATCGTCCTCACGGCCTCCTCCAACGACATCCTACGTCACGTCATCCGCACCATCCACAACGAATTCGTGCTCAAGGACATGGGTCCTCTCCACTTCTTCCTCGGCATCCAGGTCACACGGCGTCTGGACGGCTTTCATCTTCATCAACAGCAGTACGCCCAGGACCTGCTGGACCGTGCCGGGATGGCCGATTGTCGGCCCAGCAACACATCGGTTGACACATCCGGCAAGGTCTCTGAAAACGACGGGACGCCCTTGTCCACTGCGGACGCTTCGGACTACTGCAACATCGTCGGCGCCCTCAAATACCTCACAATGACACGGCCAGATCTCCAGTACGCCGTCCAGCAAGCGTGTCTCCACATGCACGCTCTGACGACGACGCACTAAGGCCTTGTCAAACGGATTCTGCGCTACATCCGCGGTACTGCAGGCCTCGGACTCCACGTCCATCGCTCTTCACAGTCCGACCTCGTCGCCTACTCGGATGCCGATGGGGGGGGGGCTGCCTCGACACAAGGCGTTCAACCTCGGGCTTCTGTGTGTTCATGGGCGACTCGCTGATATCGTGGTCCTCCAAACGACAATAGACAGTTTCCCGATCGAGCGCCGAAGCCGAGTACCACGGCGTCGCCAATGCAGTAGCCGAGTGCACATGGATCAGGCAGCTACTCAGCGAACTTGATTGTCCCTTGTCCAAGGCCACGATCGTGTTCTGCGATAATGTCTCCGCCTGCTACATGAGCTGCAACCCAGTGCATCACAAACGAACAAAGCACATAGAGCTTGATGTTCACTTCGTGTGGGAAAAGGTTGCAGTTGGCCAAGTCAAAGTCCTACATGTACCTGCAACGCAGCAATTCGCCGATATCATGACCAAAGGTCTTCCGACGGCGAGCTTCCAGGAGTTCCGCAACAGTCTGTGCGTCGCCGGCAACGACGCTCACACTGAGGGGGGTGTTAGCGAACGGTTTACTCCATGACTTACACGTTTATGGCTCTCCTTGCTTGTAGCTAACTAGGCAGTTAGACTACCGTGATGTACATGTATATAGGCGCAAGCCTCTGAGCAATACAACTTGAGTTGTCTCGCTTCTTTCTCTCTACTGCTCACAGTGCGGAAGGTTTAGAAAATTTGAGAAGGGTACAATGTGTAGTGAGATACTTTGTTGTACAGTGAAGACATGTTGAACGGATTTTCCGACAATTCAACGGTGCTATGTTTTGTACTTGACCGGTTGATCCCTAAAGACTAAGGAGCCGTTTATCTGGAGCGGTGGAAACCTTGCTGAGAGAAGATATCTTGTTCGTTTGAGCTTATCAGCCAAATTTCTTTTACAACAAATCAATTAACAATAAAATAATTCAAATTAGAAAAACTAGGTCCTCCTAGTTGCTGTGGACCCAATGCAGGGTGATGGATGCTTTTACACCCACTGAGCTAGGCACGCAAGGTCGCTGGACCTTTATGCGCAAAGCCGGGGCGGACGACGTGGGTGCATCGGACATGGGGCTGCCGAGTGGAGGCTCAGCGGTATGGGCGTAGGAGTATCGAGAGGTGCGCGATGGAGGGTGAGGAGAGGAGGGAGCTATTAGGATTTTTTTATTTTTAATCCTTTATTAAACAATATTCTATTAATAATCCCTCAAACTAGATTTTGCAAATCTGACATCTTTGGTTACGCCAGCACATGTGGTGTGACTGCACCGCTTTATCGTGCCACATCTCCCTCGGTCCTCCTCTTCCCCGCTCGTCGTCTTATGCGGCAGGTGCTGCAAGGGAGCGAGAGGGCGCTCCCCAATAGATTTTGGGTGAGGTGGGTGCACAGCCACGCCGGCGCTGCCGCCGCCACCCCACGGCATCCTCCTCCGCCTCCACATTGTCCCCCCTCTAGCCTCCTTCATCATGTTCAAGACCACAAATTACTGGTTCTGCAGTTTTGATTTGTTCTTTGTTTGCCAACTTAGCTGCATTGCTAGGGTTACTAAAATTGGTTTGTTATGAATGCAATT
>NC_012879.2:18462212-18554489 GCF_000003195.3 Sorghum bicolor | reverse complement strand
TGTAATGTATGTTTGTTCCATTGTTTGTCATGGTAATTCAGTTTTGAATGTACAGGTTTGGGTTAGTTATTGTGTATTTGTTGTTGGTGTTGATGTGTTGGTTCATATTTTGCAGATGGATTTGTTAGTGTGATTGTTTCAGGGTGGCAAAGTGAAAGGAAATGGGAAGTTTGAAAGCATGAAAGAACATTTTCACTTCTTTAGTAGACCTCCTAGCTTTGATGGTTTGGTTACGCACTGTCATGTAAATTTGGGTTGCCACTAAGACTGAGAGGTCGGTTTGACTCTAGGAAGGAATGAGCACACTATGTGTTGATGTCATTGCCATGTGACGATGAATGGAAGAACTATGTAGAGGTTTTTAAGAGTTGCAGTGTTACGTGCTTCAAAGTTGTTGTCCAGAAGGGTTGTACTCGAGATGTGGTGGGTGTGGCTGATAATGTAGATAGGCCCGTAGAGAACCTTACCCATGAAGAATAGCATGCGATTGTTGTTAGATAAGTTGAGCTCACTGGCTTATGATGATTTTGATGATGAAACATTTTATGAGGACGATGGCAATGGAGATGGAATGGACAACATATCCCAAGGATTAGAGGATGATGAAGTTGATATTGCCTCCATGGACGAAGATGACTTTACTTTGGGGGCAAGTACTTTGGATGATGTGTTGAAGAACACATGACTGAGCCTAGTAGCAATGACGAAAGTGATTGTTGTGAGGGAGGGTTAGCACACGCAATAGGAGTCCCAACTGATGGGTAATTGAGAATGGAGTACAATGACATCGATTTGGGGTAATTGAAGGTTGTACATATGGAGGTGCCCTCGGTACCTAATTTCATGGACATTAGTGTGGTTGACTAGGCAGTATGTGACACCAGTTTTTCATTGTTGGGCGATGAGGTAGTAGTTAATGAGGAGGGGGAGATCAAGAAGGGAATGCTATTTGATACTTAGAGCATCTGAAGTATTTCCTCATGGATTATGTCATTCAGTTTCACCTGTATTATGTGAGCCACTCCAACAAGAACAAGAGGTACACGGTCCTCTATGAGAATGGATGTGGATGGGGTCTATGAGCTTAGAGGCAGAGAAAAGAGAAGTGGACGATTTGCAAGGTGAAGCAACCTCACACGTGTTGATCTTTGAAGCTGAAGGGTGTGCGCGCCCAAAACACAACCTGTTACCTTACTTGTCATCTATTGACATGATGAGAGCCGATAGTGAAACATTTGTTTCAAGCATGATCGAGACCATGTTTGGGTCCACTGGTTATAGAGTGAACTACTCAAAGGCATGGATAGCAAAGCAACATGCTATACAGTTGCTTTGGGGTGATTGGAAAGAGGGTTACAACCAACTTCCTAGGATTCTAAGTGCCATGAAACACTACAATCTAGGCCTTAGGTGGTATCCTTATGTGGGATGCATTGTGACAGATGTTGACGGTCCTTAAGTACCAAATATAATCAACAAATAAATAAAGAAAAGGATCCAAATGCAACCAACACCCAAACTTAGGGTTTTATCTGATAGAATTCCATGAGTTTTGGTGTTTGTCTATTTCTGCAGGGGGTTATCAGGAAATATGGAGGAAAAGCCCACACGTCAGGTTTACATAGAGATAGTAACGTGCCGCGCAATTTTCTACCATCTAGAAGACTCTAGAAGCCACAGGAACAAAGCGGAAGCCGAGAGGGCTCAGGGACAGGGCGCCCGCCCACCTATTTCGGCCAATCATGTTCAACTTCACGGATTATGCTCCACCGACCTAAAGGATCAAGAATAACCATTCAATCAATGTTGGTTTGATCCGATGGCCCAGATTCACTTGAGGGGACTATATAAGCAGACCCCCTGGCCCCTGGAGGAGGCACCCCTTGATCA
Source organism: Sorghum bicolor (assembly GCF_000003195.3). Taxonomy (NCBI): domain Eukaryota; kingdom Viridiplantae; phylum Streptophyta; class Magnoliopsida; order Poales; family Poaceae; genus Sorghum; species Sorghum bicolor. The sequence goes on along the minus strand of NC_012879.2, from coordinate 18,552,599 downwards.
TTATTCATTATTCATAGACAGAGCAAAAGCTAGGGTTTGGAGATGAGAGCTCTCCTCTCATCTCTAAACTAGAGTAGAGCTAGATAAGAGCGAGATGGAGAGCGAGGGAGGATTGGAGGAGAGGCCGGCCTGTCGGTTCTTCCTCCGGTTGTACTTCGTCATGATCAAGCTCTAATCAAGCTTGCTCATGGGATGACTCTGGTAATCTACTTCTAATTCATTATGCTATAGGTCAGACTCTGGTTCACAACTCTTTTGAGCACTTTAATCTATAGGACGCTATAGGTGAGAGTTGTAGTATAGGTGTAAGCGTGGTGCTCAGACCTAGTTTACTTGTGGATATCCCCTGTCTAGCTGGACCGTGTGGTAGGCCGCGTAGGTGACAGTTACGTTGGTCCCCTGTAGTCCACCTCTTGTTAGCAGGACGGGTAGGGTTTATCGGCCTATGGATAAGCATCCTTTGTGGTGTATTCTTATCACGTGGTTCGTCCCAGACATAGACATACCCCTTTGAAGTAGAGAAACCATAGTTATCCTCTCTATTCTCCTACCATCGCCCATATACTAGATTGCTCTACTCTCTATTCCCATATTATCACTCATTGTTATCATACCTTTAATATTGTTCTTATTCAATTCTACCATCTTACCTATTCACACCTATCTATCTATCTTGGTTAAGTTAGAGCGTAGTTGGTTCTCCCGTTTCCCTGTGGATACGATAAAACCTTTAACCGGGTAAAAGCTACAGCGGTATCCATGCGCTTGCGGATTTATCTGTGTGCGTATAAATACCATAGTACACTCTAGTGCCATGCAGGGGATGACAACCTAGTATTTAAGTGGTGTTAGCAAGTGTCAACAAGCATTTTTGGCGCCGTTGCCGGGGAAACGGTTGCTGAGTTGACTACGAACTAGCTTTTTCTAAAAAAAAATAATAATATATATATATACTTTTCCTTTTATCTTTTCCCTTATCTCTGCTATTCTTTCTTCTTAATCTCTGGTCTATCATGAATTCAAACATGTCTTTCTATGAATTTAATAGACATACGGGCACACATCTCGAACCACCAAAATCTTCAAAGCCTATCATGACATCTAGTTTCGAGATAAGCCCGGAATACATAGAATTTCTTCAAAAACAACCTTTCTCAGGAGAAGGTGAGGAAAACCCATACACACACCTAAGAGAGTTTTATCGAGTCTGTGACCTCCTTCGCATTGAAGGCATGTCTGATGAGACTCTTAAATGGAAGCTCTTTTCGTTCTCTTTAACGGGAAAAGCTAGACATTGGTATAAACTCAACATAGGAAGTGCTCATGGAGATTGGAAGGAGCTATATAATAGTTTTCTTTTTAAATATTTTCCAATCTCCAAAGTGGTGGAACTTCGGTGTGAGATTATTTCTTTTAGACAACTGGAAGAAGAATCTCTTAGCAAATCATGGGACCGCTTTATTAACCTTACTCTTACTGGCCCAAAGCTTTCTATTCCAGAAGAAGTTCTTTTAATTCACTTTTTTGAGGGCCTTAGTAGGGAAAATAAGCAAACTTTGAATACAACCTCTAGAGGATCCTTCTATCACCTACCTGCTAGTGAAGCTAGGTATTTAATTGATTCATTGAGTGGAAAGTTTTCTAGCATTTATATCCCTGAGAAAGAGAAAGAACCAGTTCCTAGACAAGAAGAAGAAGTTTCGATACCCAGATCACAACCACTTCAATCCCAAACTTTAGCTATCGATCCTAAACCATCAATACCCTAAAATTCTCCAAGGGAGGAAGGAATTCCGACCTTAAATCTTTCAGATGCTGATGGTTTAGACTTCTGGTTCCATGAGAGACCTTCAAGCAGGGATAATTCAAATCCTTGCAATAATGGTTCTCTTAGAGAATGTCCCGGTTCCTGTTATGAAGAAGTTGAGGATGACATATCAAGTGAAGGAGAGCTAAGCTATATAGAAGATTCTATCAGCTCCCCTTTCCTAATCACAAGTTCCAAATGGCTAGAATGTGTAGAATGGATGGATAAGGAAGAAGCCTTAATGGATTCTGACTTTGGCTCAATTTCAAATGGTGAGTTCTTGACTCCCTTTGAAGATGAGATTCATCCAACTATAGAAGAGGACATAGGTGAGATCAATCCAGGAGAAACTCCGAACATTCAGATTGGAGACGAAGATAACATTAATGAGCATGGAATTTATTTCATAGCCACTTCGTTTACTCCATGCTCATATGCAACATCTTCCCAATCTATTGGTCTCTCCAACATCACCACATTTGAGATCTTCAACCCCCTCTTCCTTTCTATTTATAAAAACTTTAAAAGGGCAGTTGTCGATGCATATGTCTATAATAAATATTGCAGATCTCGTTGAGTTGATCTTGATATAGGTCAGCGTTAGAAGGGAAACCACTTCGCCGACATAAATTGATGGTTTCCCAAGGACAAGCTTAGTGTCCTAAAATAAGCACTGATCAGATCGTAACATGAGCTTTTAATTATTTGCAACATTACCTTGTGTATTGAGCATATAAGGATAATTGTAAAAATATTTGTTGACGGTCCTTAAGTACTAAAATTAACAATCAAATAAACATAGAAAAGGATCAATATGCACCAAACATCTAGAATTAGGGTTTTATCTGACAGAATTCCACGAGCTTTGGTGTTTATCTATTTCAGCAGGGGGTTATCAGAGAATATGGAGAGAAGGCCCACATGTCATGTTTACAACGAGATAATTACATGCCGCGCAATTTTCTTCAATCTAGAAGAGTCCAGAAGCCACGGGAATGAACGAGAACACGATCGGGCTCGGGGGCAGGGCGCCCGCCCACCCCCCTTGGGCGCCCGCCCTGGCCAGGAGTTGGATCGGGACTCTGTTTCGCGACTAAACTCCACCGACCTAAAGGATCAATCTAAACCATACAATCAATGTCAGTTTGATCCAACGGCCCAAATTCACTTGAAAGGCCTCTCCACCCCTGGAGGAGAGAGGAGAAGAGAAGAAATCATTATTCGGAGGTAGCCATCAAAGTTAGGGTTTAGAGCTTCTCTCCCATAGAGAATTAGAATTAGCTACTCCCTAATCCTTCAAGTTTAGAGGTTTGATTAGATAGCAATTAGAGAAGTAGAGCACTACGCTCTGGATTCGGATCTTCGGTAATAAAGATTGGTATTATTCATATCTTTCTCTAATTCTTTGTTCTAATTGCATTATGTCTCTAATTATTATGTTCTTAGTTTGCTCTAGTTCTATATTTGATATAGTTATGATTGATAATGAGTTTATGTATAAGTTTGCAAAGCGCTTAGCTGTTGACACGAGGGAGTTAGGTGATCACATGTGAGCGTGGTGCTTAAATGTTATTTATCTGCAAATGTATCCTAGGCCGGGTGGTGTGGTAGTTCGCGATAGTGACAGCTTCGTTGATTCTTATATAGTCCACCCTCCGTTGATAGGACAGGCAGAACCGGTATTGTGGAGTAAGTCTTGCGATGCTCTGATTTACTTTAGCAATGTTCCTTATACATGAATGAAGAGTCTTTTATGCTATATATGATCTTGTTGATAACTAGAGTAGATTATGACTTAGTAGATAGTAGATAATTTAGAATCTATTCTCTAGCTAATCCGACATCACCTACATATATGAGGAGTAGTCTATTTTCTAATCGCTGTGTTATTTATCCCTTGAGCTTATAATTCATTATCATTATCTTTATGGTTTACCCCCTGCTAAAGTAAGTGACTGTGTGACGAGTTTCTCATTAGTAATCATGTTCTTGCAAGTTTATCTCTAGTCTATGCCTTGATAGATTTTGCCCTTAATTTAATTTCATCCCTTTCGTTCTCTTAAGCAAAAATATAAATAACGATACCTGGAATACTTATCCTGGTGAAATGCTACAATGAGGTGTTTTATCTGTGCACTTGTGGATAGAATAGATTATTTTCTAGAGAGCCTTTACATTTATAAATACCTTTGTACACTCTGGCACCATACTCGGGATGACAACCTAGTATCTAAGTGGTGTTAGCTAGTGTCAACAAGCATTTCTGGCGCCGTTGCCGGAGAACAAAAGGGTAACACATAGGAATGGTAAGGAAAGTCAGGAAATCAGTCAAGGTTATTCATATAAAATATTAGACTAGACTATAGAGAAATAATTGCATAAAACAGCTACTAAGTGAGAAATCATAACAAGGCACCTCTGCTTTAGCAGGTTCACCCTGTTGTTTTTCTATGTTTATATTTTTATACAGGGTATATCAGGATTGACTTTGGGTACATTCAACTCTTCATCATCAGAACCAAAGCAATCAAGAGAAGAAGAAGCTAGCTACCAATTGCTGAAGCTATGGCACAAAAGACTTTGCAAGAATTCTCTGCTCCAAGACTTGAGAACATTCCAACTGGTCCAATATTTGCAGTAGAAGAAGGAGTACCCGAGTTTGAGCTCAAGTCAAGCCTCATCAATTTGGTGCAAGCTACACAATTCAGTGGAAAGGCACATGAAGATGCTAGTGCACACTTGCAGAATTTCTTAGAGATTGGAAGCACAATCCACATCAACGGAGTTGACAAAGACGTCATACTGCTTTGCCTTTTTCCATTCTCACTAGAAGGGAAAGCGAGGAAGTGGTTCTACACTCATCAAGATAACATCAACAATTGGACGAACTTGTCAGATGCCTTTCTATCAAAGTTTTTCCCTATAGGCAAAACAACTGCCTTAAGAGGAAATATTGTCAGTTTCCAACAACAGAAGACAGAGCGTGGGAGCGTTTTCAAGGATACATCTCAGATTGTCCTCACCATGGAATGGCCACATGGTTACTTATGCAGACCTTCTACCATGGATTAACCCAGAAGGCTCGTGAGTGCCTAGATGCATCTGCTAAAGGATCATTCTTGGAGCTTACAATTGGAAAAGCAAAGATACTTTTGGATAAGATAGCAGAAAACCAAAGCTGGTTCCAAGATAAAGCTCAACAATGTCATCAAACTGAAGGAATACCAATAGAAGTAAATGCATTATCAACTAAGATGGAGAATTTGCTCCATTGGATTGACCAAAGGGCCAAGTTCAAAGAAGATCAAAGGGCCATTGAGACAGCATACAAATATCAGCCTACCTCGATTCAACCCAATAGCAAAGGTATGAATTCAGGTAATACTTTCAAGCAACTTTCATTAAAAGAGTGTTGACGGTGGATATACCATAGAAATCCACATACAAAACACCGTCAACATGCCTCGATTGCAAGGGGAAACGACATGACATGAACATATTTTATCCATAACTAGTTCCACTTGTACTCTTAGCTTGTTTATGCAGGAACAACAAATTCAAGACATTATTTGACAAAGCCAACATCAGAATCATCAAGAGGAGATCGAGGGGACAACAGGTGACACCCTGGGCCCACAGGGAGGGGGTCGCCCGACCCCTCTTTGGTGGGACCCAGGTGTGCCACCTAGTCCACCGACATAAGGGACCCCTGTGGACACTGCTGGTGGGCCCAGAGGCCCAGAAGTGGGGTCGCCCGACCCCACATCAAAGGCGGTTCCAGGGTCGGTGGCCTCCCACCGACCTTCCCCACATGTCCCACATGTTGATTTGCCCCTGCCGTTGATCAAATGGCGGTTGTGAGGTCGGTTTGATCCAAGGGTGGAGAGAAGATGTCACGCGGATCGATGACGTGGCGATGGAGTAACCCCTACTCCATCTCCCTCTATAAAAGGCAGCCTCCATCCTTCATTTGAAGTGTGCAATTCCAAGGCCAAGTGCATTACAAGTTCCAAGCATACAAGTAGAGTAGTAGTTAGTCTAGAGTGGGAGTTAGAGTCGAGTCGAGCGAAGCTCGGGGTCTCCGGAGTCGTCTTCTAGAGAGTATGGTATAGCTCTTGTACCTTTCTACTTTTGTAAGACTTTCCTTTTATTAATATATTATTCTTACTTTACTTTACTGAGTTCTTACTTAGTGCAAGTCTTTTAGTCTTGTTGTGCATTTACTTTAGTAATATAGTTGTCTTAGTGAAGTTAGTGACCTGTAACCACTCCTGTGTGTGCATCATCGTCCTATCTTGTATAGGAGCTCTAGCTAGCTGCAACTAGTTAGCGTTGTAGGATTAAGTGTGAGCGTGGTGCTCATACTTAAGATTACCTTTGATTACCGCTGGCTTGAACGGAAAGTAGGAGCGCACTCCCTAGTAGGTGACAGATCGTGGGCGGCATTAGGTTCTCCTCACGTACAGGCTAGTTCTTCAAAGGTAAGGCGTCCATAAGCCCAATAGTCGCTTTCGGTAAGGGGTTAGGTGAAAAACCTTCTAAGCGTCTTACCAGCTCGGCTATCCCTCGCACACAGTTAGTAAGGCTCTAGCGTAGTTAAGGCAATTATCTATTAAAGTAAGTCACAGAAGTCAAGTTAGATACATAGGAGTCCTTTACTCACTCGTTGTCCTCCCACCTAGCTAACTCTACCATTTACCTTTAGCATAGGACCTTGGATTCACCACTACCCTTCCTATTCGTTATTTACCACCCTTATTCACTAGTTGATACTAGATAACTCAAGGAATCTCATTCCCCTTTTTGTTAAACACACTTAGCCGCTTTCCCTTGGGAAAATATAAATTACGATACCTTGGAATACTCCTTGGTGAAGTGCTACAGCGGTACATTCTGTGCGCTTGCGGAATTATCCAATAGTAAATAGAGTTACCCTACCAGGGCACTTCTGGCGCCGTCGCCGATATCCGGTGGTTGCGTTAAGAAGTGTCAACAAGCATTTCTGGCACCGTTGCCGGGGAGAGCGTCTTTCTAAGAGTTTTAACAAAAAGAGAATCCAGAGTTTGCTAGTTATCAAGTAGTGATAGGGATAACCCATCACTTGTCTTGTCTTCCTTTATTGTGAAGCCTGACAGTGTATGAGCGGTTTCCAATTGCCGTCAAACTTCGTTGAAGATCCTGAGCAACTGTTGAGGAGAACTAGACGTCGTCAAGTTCCACCTCAAAGGTTCATCTCGAACCTGAATCCGTTAGAGGAAGGAGTATCTGCACCGGTTATCAAAGAAGCTATGGCCCAGAAGACCATCTCTGAGTACTCTGCGCCGTCGGCTGACAATGTCGCCACGGGTCCGCAGCTTAACTTGGGGGATGCGACTTTTGAGTTGAAGCCTGCGCTTATCAATATGGTGCAAGCTAATCCCTTCTGTGGAAAGCCACACGAGGATGCCAATGCCCATCTCCAACACTTCTTGGAGGTGTGCGGCACCTTCACCATCAAGAATGTCGCCGCAGACGCCATCCGTCTTCGCCTCTTCCCATTCTCGTTATTGGGGAAGGCAAAGCAATGGTTCTACGCCAACAAGGGTGAAGTGACCACGTGGGAGAGGTGCGCCAATGCATTTCTCAAGAAGTTCTTTCCGATGGGCAAGACCAGCGCCCTTCGTGGAAAGATTTCCAGCTTCCAACAGCAAGCAGATGAGACGATTCCCGAAGCATGGGAACGTCTGCAGGAGTACATTCGTGCCTGTCCTCATCATGGGATAGAGGAGTGGCTCCTAATCTAAGGTTTCTACCATGGCCTGACCGGTTTGGCCCGTAGTCACCTTGATGCTGCCGCTGGAGGAGCATTCTTGCAACACAATGTCAAGGATGCTAAGGACCTCATTGAAAAGATGGTTATAAACCAAGGATGGAATGAGGAACGCCTCCAACCCAAGAGAAGAGGTGTCCATGCCTTGAATGAGGTGGACATGCTCTCTGCTAAGATGGACCTCTTAATGAAGAAGATGGAAGAAAGTTCCAAGCAAGAGACCATTCAACCTTACGCCACTACACGGGCCATTGAATCTAATTCATGGTGCGAAGTGTGCGGAGGAGATGATCATTCGGGAAACAATTGTCCCGAAGCAAAGGAGGAAGTGAGCTTCATCAACAACAACAACAATGGGTACCGGCCCCAACAACAGCAATGGAACTCGCGCCCCTTCTACCAAGGTAATCAAGGTAATGGTTACAATCAAAATTTCAATAATTCTTTTGGTAACCAACCTTCTCTTAGAGATCTTGTCTTAGGCCAATCTAAAATCAATGATAGCATTAACAAGAAAATGATGGCTAATGATAAGATCCTTGAAAACTTAAGTGAAAAGTTGGATAGCTTTAACTCTGCTATGAAAAATCAGTTGAGCTTTAACAAAATGCTAGAAACACAATTAGCTCAATTAGCAGCAGCTATCCCATCCTTCGAGCAAGGTAAGATCCCAGGGAAACCTGAGGACCCAATTGAAGGAGTTAAACTAGTTACTACGAGGTTCGGTAAGCCTCCGGTACAATCCAACTGGAGCTATCTTCTGGATTCGCCCTTCATCACCAAGAAGGACGACCCAGGCCTGCCGACCATCACCTGTGAGATCGGACCACAAATCTTCCACAACGCCTTCTGCGACCTTGGATCAGGTGTCAACATCATGGCCAAGGTAACTTATGATAATTTGCTAGGGGGGCCTTTGCACCCCACATTTGTTCGTTTGCAGATGGCAGATCAGACGATCAGGTTCCCTGAGGGGTTGGCAAGGGACATACTGGTAAAAGTTCAAGACGACTACGTCCCTGCCGACTTCATCATTCTAGATATGGGATCCAATAATGATGTCTCGATCATCTTGGGAAGGCCATTCCTCAACACGGTCAATGCAGTCATCTATGTGGGGTCCGGCCAGATTCACCTCCAATTCCCAGGATGGAAGGTAAAATGTCCATTCAATGGTTATAAAGCTAACATGCAGGTGAAGGACAAAGAACCTCCGACTAAGCCTCGCCACATCCGACGCCGAAGGGACAAGAGAGGTAAGTCGGCCAAAAGGGCCGAAAAGAAAGAAGAGGAACCCGCTGAACCAAAAATCAATACCAAGCAAGTATGGCGGGAGAAAGAGGTGTGATCAAGGTCCACGTCTCCGGGACCATCTGATGCACCCGAAGAATGAACAAGATGGAGAGGTCCTGCTCTACGGACCTAAAACATGGAGCCCTTGCTGATAAGGTAAATCAGTAGTTATCCCATATTTATTTTCTGCATTTCAATTTCTACTATTCACTTTTCAATTGCATTCTTACTTTGAATTTTGCATATCTTATTTCGACAAAATGTTTAGCCATAATAAATAAAATCTTGAGAATAACTTGTCATAAAAATTTGAGCTGCTGGAGCTCCCAAAGGCGGGTCGCCCGACCCCACCTTGGGGCCCACTTCACCACATTTCAACCTTGCTAGTCATAGAGGTTCCAACCCAGCACTTGGATGCTCTGGGAGCTCCAATGTGGGGGTCGGCCGACCCCCATATTGGCCCCACTTGCCTCCTGCTGGCCACCATTTGAATCACAATGGAGTCCTATGCTTGTAACACTAGCTAAAGTTTGAAAAAGAGTGGTCCCTTGATCCTTTACTTTAGTCATAAGATGCTCCTTTCATCTTTGATTCTTTTGGGACCACTCCACTAGCTTAAATTCTGCAAAGTAGTCACCTAGGCATGCTTGAGTGCTCCCATGGTCCATAGGAATCACTTTAGACATGTCTCCACTTTTGCCATTCATCTTTTACCTTTCACAAAGCACTAAAACAGGGAATCTCAGAAACAATTTGAAAACTTTTGGTCCACAACTAGCCTTTACTTTTCCGGACAATCAATGACACAATGTTTAAAGTGGAGGAGGGGCTAGGATGGGGGTCGGCCGACCCCCATTTTGGACCATCTCTGCAAAATCTTGAAAGCATGCAGAATGGTTCCCTGTATAAAGCTAAACTCAAATTCAAAGTGCTTCTAGGGGGGGTCGGCCGACCCCTATATTGTGGGTCCACTACTTGCCCTTCTCCCCCTATAAATACCACAACATTGTGAGCTCAACTCCACACCCAAAACCACCAGAACCATTTCGAGCTCACAATCCTTTCTCTTCTCTCTTTGTTACAAGCCATTTCTCAAGTTTAGTTTAGAAATAGTCATCAAAACAAAAACCCAAAAAGATTCCCCTTGCATAGTAGTAGTAGTAGGAGCTTGGTTTGCCTCACTTGTGTAGGAGGATGAAGAAGCATATCTTCGGCAAGTTCAAGAAAGCAAAGGGTGAGAGCTCTTCTCAAGGCTCTCACCATGCTCATGGAAGGGAGGAAGAAGAAGGTTACCATGGGATGGTACCCTACGAGCCTCCATCAAGGATGAGAGAGCCCGAGAGCGGCCTCATGTTAAGCCAAGAAGAGTTGCAAAGGTACTACATCATCCGAGAGGGTCTCTTCCTACACACTAGCATCATCGATCCGGACCTTTTGGCCCGCACAGGTATGGATGTTGAATTCGATAAGGTGTTTAGAGCAATTGGTTGGAGTAGTTTTTGGCAAGTGCCTGAATTTGGAAAAGAATTGCTTGCTAAGGAATTTCTATGCACCCTAAAACTCACAAATAATGGAATATCTTTTCGCATGTGTGAGCAAGAACATCAATTAAATTGGAGTTTGCTAAACACTGCTTTAGGGTGTGAACATGAATGTGAACTTGATCTAGATCATGCCACTAGAATGTTCGATAAATTTAGATTCTGGAAAGCAATTTCTGGCTCTAATGATTGTTCAAATCCTACTCCCATTGAAATCCATAATCCAACCTTGCGCTTTCTTCACTTCTGGATCATGTGCACTCTATATCCTGGAATGGGAACTGATACTTTAATTAATGATGAACTTAAAATTCTCTATGCCATGGTTAGTAAAATCAAGGTCTCCCCTGTGAAACTGCTAGTGAACTATTGGCTTAACTCTATTGAGTATGGGAAGCCCATCTATTTCACATCCTTTATTACTCGAATAGCCGATACTTTTGGATTACTTGAATCACATTATTTTGAAGACATTGGCTATGTTAAAGGAGTGGTAGATGAGAACTTCTTCATCAATGCTAACATGCTCATAAGAGATCCAAATGGTGAACTTAAAATGATTTATCCGGGCTATACAACCGAAATTCCTCTCCCATGTGCGAGGCGCCGGTTGTATGGGGTCCGCACACTTACCATTAGACTAGCCCGAGTGGCAAGTCCAGATGTTGCAGGGACACGCAGGGTGACAAGAAGGATGATGCAAGCCGCCTAGATGGAGCAAGGAGGATCCTCACACCATGACGTTGAAGAGGGCGATGAAGCGATGTCAGTGGATGCTTCAGACTCCATGGGTCTACCTCCACAACGCACTCCACGCCCAAGGGACAGGGCTAGGCGTCACCAGCCCACAGGTATGGACAGTCTCATTAATGACATGGGCGAATTGCAGATTGGGCAAGAAGCAACATTGCAACTGGCGTTACAAAACGGCCAACATATCCGACGTGTGCGAGAGGAAGACGCACAACGCTGGGCTGGATGGTACCAGAATTTCCCGCCACCACAGTGAGCGAAGATCTAGCTTGGGGGAGATCCTCTCCCCCACTAAGGTAAGTATTCTATCCTATTTATTTTCATGCATTTTATCATTCTTACTTAAAAAAAAATAAATATTTATTAGCATTTCCCTTTAGCATATATGCTTCATGTATGTTTATATCCCTCATGGAAATTATGACTAGTTGCTTGTTAATGTTTCTCTAGTGCCTAGTATACAACTTAGTATTTCTCTAAGTATGGATCACTTAGCTCACTTAAACTGCCATGAACCTAAAAACTTTGTGGGTTGCAAGTGCTAGAACTAAGTCTAAGTTGTTGTGGGACATGAGATAGTAAGACAAGAGCTACTATAATATTTTTCTAAGCATGCATGATTATCAGAGATTTATTCTTAAAATGATCAAAACCTTAATTGTTCCTCAATGGTGATGAATTCCTACCACAGCCATATCTACTTTACATAATTGCAACCTTTCCACATAAGCTATTTGCTTTGTGTTGAGTGTCGTCAAGTCTTGTTGACCCTTGTTAAGAGACTTTTCATGCTCCTAAGATCAAGATCACATACACACCACATATATATATGCTGCTTCTACACTGGAAGTACGCAACCACATGTATTTCGCATCCACTAAATAGGTTGCTCCAATACTCTAAATGTTAGAACATCTCTCTAAGCATTATTTGGTAAATAAGACATCAAAAGGCTAGGCAAAATGAAATAAAAAGATGGACATGTGCAAGTCCACAGAAAAAGAAAATTGAGCACATGAAAGCTCATATATAAAAAAAAAAGAAGAAAAAAAATGCTAGCCATGTCTCAATACATAGAGAGTCTATCAAATAAAGGAGCAACCTAGTCCACCATATATCACACTTGCACATCTTGATCTGGGAGTATGACACTTCTCTTCAAGGATCCGAGCTTTGACTTCGCAATACATGCAAAGTAAGTATGCTATCTCCTTTCATCCCTACCTTGAACTCCACATAAGCCTTTTAGAAATAGGATGAAATAGAGAAGGCAACTCTTACCATATGCCTTGGTGAGGAATCATACACCATTTGAGTGACATGAGAGAACCATAAGAGGAACATTTAAGCTTTCTTTTGAAAATATCACAAAACCTCTGATATGAAACTTGCTAAGAATGAGAAAGTTAGTGCTCAAGTCAAACTGTTCTGTCTCTCAACCACCTAAGACAAAGGAAAAGCCATAAGCCCCATAAGGGACTAAGGTAATAGGGGTAAGTTTACATAGCTAAATTTTTCATGCAAAGAGAAGAACTTTGTTGTACACATGGTACTCTTGAAATGTGAACATAGTAACAATACCTGATCCACCGAGGCTAAGTTTGATTGTTTGCTCGGGACGAGCAAAGGTTAAGCTTGGGGGATCTTGTTGACGGTGGATATACCATAGAAATCCACATACAAAACACCGTCAACATGCCTCGATTGCAAGGGGAAACGACATGACATGAACATATTTTATCCATAACTAGTTCCACTTGTACTCTTAGCTTGTTTATGCAGGAACAACAAATTCAAGACATTATTTGACAAAGCCAACATCAGAATCATCAAGAGGAGATCGAGGGGACAACAGGTGACACCCTGGGCCCACAGGGAGGGGGTCGCCCGACCCCTCTTTGGTGGGACCCAGGTGTGCCACCTAGTCCACCGACATAAGGGACCCCTGTGGACACTGCTGGTGGGCCCAGAGGCCCAGAAGTGGGGTCGCCCGACCCCACATCAAAGGCGGTTCCAGGGTCGGTGGCCTCCCACCGACCTTCCCCACATGTCCCACATGTTGATTTGCCGCTGCCGTTGATCAAATGGCGGTTGTGAGGTCGGTTTGATCCAAGGGTGGAGAGAAGATGTCACGCGGATCGATGACGTGGCGATGGAGTAACCCCTACTCCATCTCCCTCTATAAAAGGCAGCCTCCATCCTTCATTTGAAGTGTGCAATTCCAAGGCCAAGTGCATTACAAGTTCCAAGCATACAAGTAGAGTAGTAGTTAGTCTAGAGTGGGAGTTAGAGTCGAGTCGAGCGAAGCTCGGGGTCTCCGGAGTCGTCTTCTGGAGAGTATGGTATAGCTCTTGTACCTTTCTACTTTTGTAAGACTTTCCTTTTATTAATATATTATTCTTACTTTACTTTACTGAGTTCTTACTTAGTGCAAGTCTTTTAGTCTTGTTGTGCATTTACTTTAGTAATATAGTTGTCTTAGTGAAGTTAGTGACCTGTAACCACTCCTGTGTGTGCATCATCGTCCTATCTTGTATAGGAGCTCTAGCTAGCTGCAACTAGTTAGCGTTGTAGGATTAAGTGTGAGCGTGGTGCTCATACTTAAGATTACCTTTGATTACCGCTGGCTTGAACGGAAAGTAGGAGCGCACTCCCTAGTAGGTGACAGATCGTGGGCGGCATTAGGTTCTCCTCACGTACAGGCTAGTTCTTCAAAGGTAAGGCGTCCATAAGCCCAATAGTCGCTTTCGGTAAGGGGTTAGGTGAAAAACCTTCTAAGCGTCTTACCAGCTCGGCTATCCCTCGCACACAGTTAGTAAGGCTCTAGCGTAGTTAAGGCAATTATCTATTAAAGTAAGTCACAGAAGTCAAGTTAGATACATAGGAGTCCTTTACTCACTCGTTGTCCTCCCACCTAGCTAACTCTACCATTTACCTTTAGCATAGGACCTTGGATTCACCACTACCCTTCCTATTCGTTATTTACCACCCTTATTCACTAGTTGATACTAGATAACTCAAGGAATCTCATTCCCCTTTTTGTTAAACACACTTAGCCGCTTTCCCTTGGGAAAATATAAATTACGATACCTTGGAATACTCCTTGGTGAAGTGCTACAGCGGTACATTCTGTGCGCTTGCGGAATTATCCAATAGTAAATAGAGTTACCCTACCAGGGCACTTCTGGCGCCGTCGCCGATATCCGGTGGTTGCGTTAAGAAGTGTCAACAAAGAGATAATTGCTCAACAAACTAAAATTAATGATGAAGTTAAACAAAGGCTAGATACAAATGAATCATCTCTAAAAGATATACATAATAAAATGGATTTTCTATTAACTGCCTTTGATGAGCAAAACACTCTTAATAAAAGGGTAGAGCTTAAATTAATAAAGCTAGCTGCTGCACTGCCTGTTGCTACTAACATTGAGCAGGTAAACAATATAACTACTAGAGGAGGCAAAGCCACCAGAGATCCCTCATACCCAAAAGAGAAACAAAGAGCATCAGCACCAGTGCAACCAGCAGTGATAGAAGAAGAAAGCCCAGTTGAAGCAGAAGATCTGCTGCAACCACCAAGAACTGGAGAAATGAGGAAAGATTTTTACGACACCAACTATTTGCCATTTCCCAGAAGAAACAGAGGACTGCAGTCGGATGAGTAGTTTGGTAAGTTTGTAGAGGTCATTCAGAAATTATATGTCAACATACCTCTGCTGGACACCATATAGAAGAATGTAGTGCGGCCATCCTCAATAAACCACCAAAGAAGAAGGAAGATCCAGGATGCCCCACTATTGATTGCTCGATCAGAAACCAACACTTCAACAATGCACTTTGTGATCTCGGAGCAAGTGTCAGTGTAATGCCAGCATCAGTCTACAAAAAGCTTGAGCATGCGACCCTAGAACCAACATCAATGTGCCTACAACTAGCAGATCAATCGGTTCGACACCCATTGGGCATCGCCGAAAACATTCCAGTCAAGATCAGAGATTTCCTTGTGCCAATAGACTTCGTAGTACTGGACATGAGTCCTGACTCAAAAAGTGTCCATCATCCTTGGAAGCCCATTTCTGAGCACTGCCAATGCCCACATTGATGTCGGGAAAGGAGAAATCAAGTTGAACATAAACGGACAAGAAGAACACTTCACATTCAAACCCAGACCAGAGAGAGACTCCATAGTGAAGGAAGTTCATGAAGAACCACTGGAGACACCATCTCCGGAGGAAGGTAATTCAGAATATTAAAAGATTTGGAGGTCCAGCTTGGGCGACCTAAAAATCCCAAACCCTCACCGGGAGGTAAATCGGTATTTATCCGCATTATTAATTTTCTCATATTTACATTCTTGCATAATTAATTCTTGCATTAGTCATAGCATTATTATAATAATCAAAAGCCCCATATAAATAATATTCATGGTGTGTAACAACCCATATTTATTAATTATTGTGGAGGCACAAAAATATTTTCCATTATCTTTTCAACTAAGTTTAATTCTCATAAATTTTCCTACATTATATTTAATTATAGCAAGCTTCTAGAAGCATGAGCCACACTCCTTGGGTCCCACATGTCATACACCACACCTCACATACATATCATCACATTATTTCATCCACCAACATATCTCTACTAACCAGCACTTTTCCACCGGCCAACCACCACCCATGATGCATTATTTTGCGTAAGAATTAAGCAGAGAAGGGAGTGGAGAAAGGGCAGTCAGGATGGGCAACAAAGGTGGGCGCCCGTCCACCTACCTTGGGCGCCCGCCCTGCCCCCTCTTCCTCCTATATATATAGCCACCTTCTACCTCCATCTTCTTCACACAAGCACTCTAGAAAACCACACAAGTTTCAGTTTCCAGAGAAAGAGCTCTTGTAGTGAAGTAAGAGGAGAGTAGAGAGAAAGAGAAGAGTGGGAAAGAAGTTGATAGTTTTTGTGAGAGAGTGAGTATCACTGTTGATGGTCCTTAAGTACTAAAATTAATAATCAAATAAACATGGAAAAGGATCAATATGAAACAAACATATAGAATTAGGGTTTTATCTGACAGAATTCCACGAGCTTTGGTGTTTATCTATTTCTGCAGGGGGTTATCAGAGAATATGGAGAGAAGGCCCACATGTCATGTTTACAACGAGATAATTACGTGCCGCGCAATTTTCCTCAATCTAGAAGAGTCCAGAAGCCACGGGAACGAACGAGAGCACGATCGGGCTCGGGGGCAGGGCGGCCGCCCACCCCCCTTGGGCGCCCGCCCAGGGTTGGAACCCAATTGGGACTCTGCTTCGGGACAACACTCCACCGACCTAAAGGATCAATCTAAACCACACAATCAATGTCGGTTTGATCTGACGGCCCAAATTCATTTGAAGGGACTATAAAACCAAGGCCTACCCCCCTGGAAGAGAGGAGAAGAGAAGAAATCATTATTCAGAGGTAGCCATCAAAGTTAGGGTTTAGAGCTTCTCTCCCACAGAGAATTAGAAATAGCTACTCCCTAATCCTTCAAGTTTAGAGGTTTGATTAGATAGCAATTAGAGAAGTAGAGCACTACGCTCTGGATTCGGATCTTCGGTAATAAAGATTGGTATTATTCATATCTTTCTCTAATTCTTTGTTCTAATTGCATTATGTCTCTAATTATTATGTTCTTAGTTTGTTCTAGTTCTATATTGATATAGTTCTAATTGATATGAGTTTATGTATAAGTTTGCAAAGCGCTTAGCTCTTGACGCGAGGGAGTTAGGTGATAGATCACATGTGAGCGTGGTGCTTAGATGTTATTCATCTGCAAATGTATCCTATTGGCCGGGTCGTGTGGTAGTTCGCGATAGTGACAGCTTCGTTGATTCTTATATAGTCCACCCTTCGTTGATAAGACAGGCAGAACCGGTATTGTGGAGTAAGTCTTGCGATGTTCTGATTTACTTTAGCAATGTTCCTTATACATGAATGAAGAGTCTTTTATGCTATATATGATCTTGTAGATAACTAGAGTAGATTATGACTTAGTAGTTAGTAGATAACTTAGAATCCATTCTCTAGCTAATCCGACATCACCTACATATATGAGGAGTAGTCTATTTTCTAATCGCTGTGTTATCTACCCATAAACTTATAATTCATTATCATTATCTTTATGGTTTACCCCCTGCTAAAGTAAGTGATTGTGTGACGAGTTTCTCATTATTAATCATGTTCTTGCAAGTTTATCTCTAGTCTATGCCTTGATAGATTTTACCCTTAATTTAATCTCCTTAGTTCTGCCGAGCAAAATTATAAATAACGATACCTGGAATACGTATCCTGGTGAAATGCTACAATGAGGTGTTTTATCTGTGTGCTTGCGGATAGAATAGATTATTTTCTAGAGAGCCTTTACATTTATAAATACCTTTGTACACTCTGGCACCATGCTGGGGATGACAACCTAGTATCTTAGTGGTGTTAGCTAGTGTCAACAAGCATTTCTGGCGCCGTTGCCGGAGACTCTCATGAATAAGTCATAAAGGGGAACAAAAGGGTAATACTTAGGAAAGCCAGAAAATCAGTGAAGGTCATTCATATAAAATATTAGACTAGACTATAGAGAAATAATTGCATAAAAACAGCTACTAAGTGAGAAATCATAACAAGGCACCTCTGCTTTGGCAGGTGCACCCTGTTGTTTTTCTATGTTTATATTTTTATACAGGGTATATTAGGATTGACTTTGGGTACATTCAACTCTTCATCATTAGAACCAAAGCAATCAAGAGAAGAAGCTAGCTACCAATTGCTGAAGCTATGGCACAGAAGACCCTACAAGAATTCTCTGCTCCAAGCCTTGAGAACATTCCAACTGGTCCAAGATTTGCAGTAGAAGAAGGAGCACCCGAGTTTGAGCTCAAGTCAATCCTCATCAATTTGGTACAAGCTACACAATTCAGTGGAAAGGCACATGAAGATGCTAGTGCACACATGCAGAATTTCTTAGAGATTGGAAGCACAATCCACATCAATGGAGTTGAAAAAGACGTCATACTGCTTCGCCTTTTTCCATCCTCACTAGAAGGAAAAGCGAGGAAGTGGTTCTACACTCATCAAGATAACATCAACAACTGGACGAACTTGTCAGATGCCTTTCTATCAAAGTTTTTCCCTATAGGCAAAACAATTGCTTTAAGAGGAAATATTTTCAGTTTCCAACAATAGAAGACAGAAGCCATTTCAGAAACATGGGAGCGTTTTCAAGGATACGTATCAGATTGTCCTCACCATGGAATGGCCACATGGTTACTTATGCAGACCTTCTACCATGGATTAACCCAGAAGGCTCGTGAGTGCCTAGATGCATCTGCTAAAGGATCATTCTTGGAGCTTACAACTGGAAAAGCAGAGATACTTTTGGATAAGATAGCAGAAAATCAAAGCTGGTTCCAAGATAAAGCTCAACAATGTCATCAAACTGAAGAAATACCAGAAGAAGTAAATGCATTATCAACTAAGATGGAAAATTTGCTCCATTGGATTGACCAGAGGGCCAAGTTCAAAGAAGATCAAAGGGCCATTGAGACAGTATACAAATATCAACCAACTTTGAGTCAACCCAATAGCAAAGGTATGAATTCAGGTAATACTTTCAAGCAACTTTCATTAAAAGAGATAATTGCTCAACAAACCAAAATTAATGATGAAGTTAAACAAAGGCTAGATACAAATGAATCATCTCTAAAAGATATACACAATAAAATGGATTTTCTACTAACTGCCTTTGATGAGCAAAACACTCTTAATAAAAGGGTAGAGCTTAAATTAATAAAGATAGCTGCTGCACTGCCTGTTGCTACTAACATTGAGCAGGTAAAGAATATAACTACTAGAGGAGGCAAAGCCACCAGAGATCCACCATACCCAAAAGAGAAACAAAGAACATCAGCACCAGTGCAACCAGTAGTGATAGAAGAAGAAAGCCCAGTTGAAGCAGAAGATCTGCTACAACCACCAAGAACCGGAGAAATGAGGAAAGATTTTTACGACACCAACTATTTGTCATTTCCCAGAAGAAATAGAGGACTGCAGTCAGATGAGCAGTTTGGTAAGTTTGTAGAGGTCATTCAGAAATTATATGTCAACATACCTTTGCTGGATGCCATACAGGTACCTACATATGCAAAGTACATCAGAGATATTCTTAACAATAAGAGACCACTGCCCACCACTGAGGTTATCATGCTTACAGAAGAATGTAGTGCGGCCATCCTCAATAAGCCACCAAAGAAGAAGGAGGATCCAGGATGTCCCACTATTGACTGCTCGATCGGAAACCAACACTTCAACAATGCACTTTGTGATCTCGGAGCATGTGTCAGTGTGATGCCAGCATCAGTCTACAAAAAGCTTGAGCATGCGACCCTAGAACCAACATCAATGTGCCTACAACTAGCGGATCAATCGGTTCGACACCCGTTGGGCATCGCCGAGAACATTCCAGTCAAGATCAGAGATTTCCTGGTGCCAGTAGACTTCGTAGTACTGGACATGAGTCCTGACTCAAAAGTGTCCATCATCCTTGGAAGGCCATTTCTGAGCACTGCCAATGCCCACATTGATGTCGGGAAAGGAGAAATCAAGTTCAACATAAACGGTCAAGAAGAACACTTCACATTCAAACCCAGACCAGAGAGAGACTCTACAGTGAAGGAAGTTCATGAAGAACCACTAGAGACACCATCTCCGGAGGAAGGTAACTCAGAAGATTAAAAGATTTGGAGGTCCACCTTGGGGGACCTAAAAATCCCAAACCCTCACCGGGAGGTAAATCGGTATTTATCCGCATTATTATTTTTCTCATATTTAAATTCTTGCATAATTAATTCTTGCATTAGTCATAGCATTATTATAATAATAAAAAGCCCTATATAAATAATATTCGTGGTGTGTAACAACCCATATTTATTAATTATTGTGGAGGCACAAAAATATTTTCCATAAGTTTTAATTCTCATAGATTTTCCTGCATTATATTTAATTATATTAATCTTCTAGAAGCATGACCCACACTCCTTCGGTCCCACATGTCATACACTTCACCTCACATACATCCCATCACATAATTTCATCCACCAATATGTTTCCACTCACCTGACATCTTTCCACCGTCCAACCACCACCAACACAACGTTATTCTGCGTGAGATCAAAGCAAGGAAGCAAGTGGAGGAGGCACATCCAGGATGGACACCAGGGGTGGGCGCCCGCCCACCTACCTAGGGCGCCCGCCCTGTCTCCAGCTCAGCCTATAAATGGCCACCTCCAGCTCCCCTTCTCTTCACCCACACATTTCAGAAAACCTTGCAAGCTCGGTTTTCAGAGAATAGCTCTGAGTGTGAGAAGGTTGGGAGTTCTTTTGAGAGAGTGATTATCACCTAGCAAGTAGTGATCCCATTGTCTAAGCGGAAGTAAAAGTTGTTTAGGGAAGCTCTACCACAATAGAAACTTATCATGAACGACTAACCCCTGGACTACGGACACTCCGGACAGCTGACCACTAACATTTTCTCTCACATTTTCCACTAGTTGTGTTTTTGCCAATTTTTGTTTGCAGGATGTTTAAGAAGGTGAAGAATGCAGGGAAGGATCTCAAGAACATTGGTACAAGGAGTTTAGCCCGACACTCCTCACAGCCATCAGAGATGAGCATCGACCCGATACCCACACAAGCTCCGTCATCTTCATCAAGTCAGCAAGTTAAGGTCCTTCTCCAGATAGGAGACCTAGGACTGAAGACCCGAAGGGAGAAGGAAGTCTATCAGCAATTGGAGAACAAAGATTTCATTCACACCCCTACTCTCGATCCAATCTTACTACAAGAAACAGGTATGGACACTGAATTTGACCTAATTTTCCAGATGATAGGTTGGACAAATTTTTGGAATATAACTGAGCTGGGTTCTCGTCTTCTCACCCTCGAATTTCTTTGCACCTTACAATATTATGAGGGGGGAATTGTTTTTCGGATGTTCAAACAGGAAATTTTGTTGTCTTGGAGAGAGCTGAGCGACCATCTTGGTTTCTCTTCAAGATGCATCCTGAACATTGACTCCGACCTACCCAATTTTGAGAGACACCAGTTTTGAAGAGAAATATCTAGAGATAATTTTTATAGTCAAGCCCGAACCAGTTACATGGAACACCCCACTCTTAGGATGTTCCACAAATGGCTTGGGTACAATCTTTTCTATCGTGATGATATTAGGAAAGTAAGAGTAGGAGATTTACAACTTTTATATGCTGCTATTAGTAAAGTACCCACTTCACCTGTTACACTTTTAGTTTCTCATTGGCTTAGTATACCTAGTCTTCAGGGACCAGTAGGATGTACTTCACTTATCACTCGTCTAGCCTCTAACCTTCATTTACTAGAAAACTCATCGTTGGACTTCATAGATGAGTTAAGAATTTATCATGGCTATGACACATTTAGACAAGCTTGGATGTTAAAGAAAGAGGGAAATGTAATGTATATGCTATATGATGATAAAGGCAAGATTCGGTTACCTAACCCGAACCTTGGCCTCTACGTTGTGCAAAACTTTTTGATTGAGATTGCAGCAACACCAGTGAACCAGAGAGCTCCACAGCGAGTGGCATCTGAAAGGGTGACCACTCACCGAGAACGGACTTGGTATGGAGCTGACCCTAGACCAGAAGAAGCAGCGCACCTGTATTATTGCGATTACAACCCCCGAGTCCTTCGAGACCCATGGGTTCGTCATGCGCAACCACAAGAGCCAACAGAGGAGACATGGCCGGAGAGCCAAGATCACCAGTGGACAAACCCGCCTTTTCATACGGGCAGGTACTCCACTGATCCATATGGAGCTTCAGGATCCAGACCTCCACCCCAATTTGATGCAGGACGATACTCCGACGCCTCCTACGCTTTCACGAATGACTACTATCAAGAGGCCGGTGCTTTCTTCACTCGTACCGACAATACCCTCCTCAACATCCAGAACACGCAAGCAGAACATGGAAGACTCCTGGAAGAGCAACAAAAATGGAACCAGGACCATGCCGCTGCAGTGCAAGAACTGAGACAAGATACAACAACAATGAATGACAACATCACAACCATGATGCGGTTCTGGAACATCGGGTAAGACCGACGTCAACATCCAGCTTGGGGGAGTTCCTCCCCAATTTATCAAGTAAGTTTTTATTTGCACTTCTTATTTATTCTTTTCTATTTTAGTATTTTATCTTAAGGAAAAAACTTAGAAAACCCAATAAATATTTTCTTGCTTTAATTTACTGCATTCTATAAACATGAAAACAAAATAAAAAGAGTGTGTAGATAAGTGTGCTTTATTTATCTGCTAAGTCTTAATCTCTAGAAAAATAAAAAGACCAAAAAGATGCATGATGGAAATGATGAATAGCTGCTCTGTTTGCTTACTTTTAAGTACCTAGCTTTTATACTAGAGTTCTTCCAGGAATTATTAAAACTGAAATTACTATCTTTGGGAAGCATAAAACTAAAGTCTAGGAAGGAGAAAGGCATAATATAAAGTTGAGCTACTGTTTATCTTGTTTCTACTACACTAAGTTCTGGAGATTTATTTGGAAACTTGCAAATCACATGATGAGTTCCTAGCATAACAAACTACCTACCACAGCCATACTTGCTATAACATCTTTTACTATATTTACATTGAGTTTGATCGAGCTGTGTAGATCCTTGGGAGCTTTTCATGTGGTTAAATTAAGATATTCACTTGCACACATCTACTACACCATCCATCACCATTCATTAAAATTGCTAAAAATATTATCACTCACTGTCCCAAATATTGTTATTCTCTCTCTCTAAAAAGATTCATTGCAGAAGAGGCATGGGTTATGCAAAAATATGCGAGGAAATAAAAAGGGGCAAGTGCCCGGAACCTCGAAAAAGAAAGAAAAAGAGTGAGACGAGAGGTAAAAATGGACAAGTGTCCGAAGTAGAATTAGGGGTACAAAGATGCCCACTTGAGCGGAAAAAAATGGACAAGTGTCCGACAGTAGAATTAGGGGTATCTACTACCCACCTGAAAAAAAAGAGAAAGAATAAAAAGATAGCCCATGTTCTCCCAAAGCAAAGATCAGAGAAGAGGAGAGATAGCAATATAAGGAGCAATGAGAAGTAAGTTTCACTTATACATTTTTACCATCACTATCATTTACTCCATCACACATGCACATCTTGATTTAATTATATGTTGAGTTCCTTTAGATCCATGGCTCGATTAGACAACATATGTATGAGCTGTTTTTCACTCCTATGAGCCCCACTTAAATATCCCATTAGCTATAGGTAAGTGACATTATGGTAAGGATCCACAAATACCACATATAGAGAGACTTGAGAGATCATTGCTGGGAACTCTGAGTTTTATTTTGAAAACTTATGAAAAGCTCTGGAACAAAGGTGAAGTATAGACAGGAGGAATAGTGCTTGACTTAACTATTTTGTCTTTCGATCACTTAAGATTTAAGTGCAGGTACTAAACACCATAACACTTCACTCTAATCTGGAAGAAATTTTATGTAAAAGCATGTGTGCCTCTCAGGATAGAAAATATCGAAGCAACTTCTGATTCGTCTAAGTTTACCTATTTGCTCAGGGACGAGCAAAGGGTAAGCTTGGGAGAGTTTGTTGACGGTCCTTAAGTACTAAAATTAATAATCAAATAAACATGGAAAAGGATCAATATGAAACAAAAATCTAGAATTAGGGTTTTATCTGACAGAATTCCACGAGCTTTGGTGTTTATCTATTTCTGTAGGTGGTTATCAGAGAATATGGAGAGAAGGCCCACATGTCATGTTTACAACGAGATAATTACGTGCCGCGAAATTTTCCTCAATCTAGAAGAGTCCAGAAGCCACGGGAACGAACGAGAGCACGATCGGGCTCGGGGGCAGGGCGGCCGCCCACCCCCCTTGGGCGCCCGCCCAGGGTTGGAACCCAATCGGGACTCTGCTTCGGGACAACACTCCACCGACCTAAAGGATCAATCTAAACCACACAATCAATGTCTGTTTGATCTGACGGCCCAAATTCATTTGAAGGGACTATAAAACCAAGGCCTACACCCCTGGAAGAGAGGAGAAGAGAAGAAATCATTATTCAGAGGTAGCCATCAAAGTTAGGGTTTAAAGCTTCTCTCCCATAGAGAATTAGAAATAGCTACTCCCTAATCCTTCAAGTTTAGAGGTTTGATTAGATAGCAATTAGAGAAGTAGAGCACTACGCTCTGGATTCAGATCTTCGGTAATAAAGATTGGTATTATTCATATCTTTCTCTAATTCTTTGTTCTAATTGCATTATGTCTCTAATTATTATGTTCTTAGTTTTTTCTAGTTCTATATTTGATATAGTTCTAATTGATAATGAGTTTATGTATAAGTTTGCAAAGCGCTTAGCTCTTGACGCGAGGGAGTTAGGTGATAGATCACATGTGAGCGTGGTGCTTAGATGTTATTCATCTGCAGATAGCTTCGTTGATTCTTATATAGTCCACCCTTCGTTGATAAGACAGGCAGAACCGGTATTGTGGAGTAAGTCTTGCGATGTTCTGATTTACTTTAGCAATGTTCCTTATACATGAATGAAGAGTCTTTTATGCTATATATGATCTTGTAGATAACTAGAGTAGATTATGACTTAGTAGTTAGTAGATAACTTAGAATCCATTCTCTAGCTAATCCGACATCACCTACATATATGAGGAGTAGTCTATTTTCTAATCGCTATGTTATCTACCCATAAACTTATAATTCATTATCATTATCTTTATGGTTTACCCCCTGCTGAAGTAAGTGACTGTGTGACGAGTTTCTCATTAGTAATCATGTTCTTGCAAGTTTATCTCTAGTCTATGCCTTGATAGATTTTACCCTTAATTTAATCTCCTTAGTTCTCCCGAGCAAAATTATAAATAACAATACCTGAAATACTTATCCTGGTGAAATGCTACAATGAGGTGTTTTATCTGTGCGCTTGCGGATAGAATAGATTATTTTCTAGAGAGCCTTTACATTTATAAATACCTTTGTACACTTTGGCACCATGCTGGGGATGACTACCTAGTATCTAAGTGGTGTTAGCTAGTGTCAACAATCACCTAGTAAGTAGTGATCCCGCTGTCCAAGCGGAAGTAAAAGTTGTTTAGGGGAGGCTCTGCCAAAATAGAAACTTGAACGACTAACCCCTAGACTACTGACATTCCGGACAGCTGACCACTAACATTTTCTCTCACATTTTCCACTAGTTGTGTTTTTGCCAACTTTTGTTTATAGGATGTTTAAGAAGGTGAAGAATGCAGGGAAGGCTCTCAAGAACATTGGTACAAGGAGTTCAGCCCGACACTCCTCACACCCATCAGAGATGAGCGTCGACCCTACGCCTACACAAGCTCCGTCATCTTCATCCAGTCAGCAAGTCAAGGTCTTTCTCAAGATAGGAGACCTTGGACTGAAGACCCGAAGGGAGAAGAAAGTCTATCAGCAACTGAAGAACAAAGATTTTATTCACACCCCTACTCTTGATCCAATCTTACTACAAGAAACAGGTATGGACACTGAATTTGACTTAATTTTTCAGATGATAGGTTGGACAAATTTTTGGAATATAACTGAGCTGGGTTCTCGTCTTCTCACCCTTGAATTTCTGTGCACTTTACAATACTATGAGGGGGGAATTGTTTTTCGGATGTTCAAACAGGAGATTATGTTGTCTTGGAGAGAGGTGAGCGACCATCTTGGTTTCTCTTCAAGATGCATCATGAACATTGACTCCGACTTACCCAATTTTGAGAGACACCAGTTCTGGAGAGAAATATCTAGAGATAATTTTTATAGTCAAGCCCGAACCAGTGACATGGAACACCCCACTCTTAGGATGTTCCACAAATGGCTTGGGTACAATCTTTTCTATCGTGATGATATTAGGAAAGTAAGAGTAGGAGGTTTACAACTTTTATATGCTGCTATTAACAAAGTACCCACTTCCCCTATTACACTTTTAGTTTCTCATTGGCTTAGTGTACCTAGTCTTTAGGGACCAGTAGGATGTACTTCACTTATCACTCGTCTAGCCTCTAATCTTCATTTACTAGAAAACTCGTCATTGGACTTCATAGATGAGTTAAGAATTTATCATGGCTATGACACATTTAGACAAGCTCGGATGTTAAAGAAAGAGGGGAACATAATATATATGCTATATGATAATAAAGGCAAGATTCGGTTACCTAACCCGAACCTTGGCCTCTACGTTGTTCAAAATTTTTTGATTGAGATTGCAGCAACACCAGTGAACCAGAGAGCTCCACAGCGAGTGGCATCTGAAAGGATGACCACCCACCAAGAACGCACCTAGTATGGAGCTGATCCCGGACCAGAAGAAGCAGCGCAACTGCATTATTGCGACTACAACCCCCGAGTCCTTCGAGACCCATGGGTTCGACATGCGCAACCACACGAGCCTACACAGGAGACATGGCCGGAGAGCCAAGATCACCAGTGGACAAACCCGCCTTTTCATACGGGCAGGTACTCCACTGATCCATATGGAGCTTCAGGATCCAGACCTCCGCCCCAATTTGATGCAGGACGATACTCCGACGCCTCCTACGCTTTCACGAACGACTACTATCAAGAGGCCGGTGCTTTCTTCACCCGTACCGACAACACTCTCCTCGACATCCAGAACACGCAAGCAGAACATGGATGACTCCTGGAAGAGCAACAAAAATGGAACCAAGACCATGCCGCTGCAGTACAAGAGCTGAGACAAGATACAATAACAATGAACGACAACATCACAACCATGATGCGGTTGTGGAACATCGGGTAAGACTGACATCAACATCCAGCTTGGGGGAGTTCCTCCCCAATTTATCAAGTAAGTTTTTATTTGCTCTTCTTATTTATTCTTTTCTATTTTAGTATTTTATCTTAAAAGGAAAAAACTTAGAAAATCCAATAAATATTTTCTTGCTTTAATTTACTGCATTTTATAAACATGAAAACAAAATGAAAAGAGTGTGTAGATAAGTGTGCTTTATTTATCTGCTAAGTCTTAATCTCTAGAAAAATAAAAATACCAAAAAGATGCATGATGGAAATGATGAATAGTTGCTCTGTTTGCTTACTTTCAAGTACCTAGCTTTTATATTAGAGTTCTTCCAGGAATTATTAAAACTAAAATTACTATCTTTGGGAAGCATAAAACTTAAAGTCTAGGTAAGAGAAAGGCATGATATAAAGTTTGAGCTGTTGTTTATCTTGTTCCTACTACACTAAGTTCTGGAGATTTATTTTGGAAACTTACAAAGCACATGATGAGTTCCTAGCATTACAAACTACCTACCACAGCCATGCTTGCTATAACATCTTTTACTACACTTACATTGAGTTTGATCGAGCTGTGTAGACCCTTAGGAGCTTTTCATGTGGTTAAATTAAGATATTCACTTGCACACATCTACCTCACCATCCACCACCATTTATTAAAATTGCTAAAAATATTATCACTCTCTGTCCCAAGTATTGTTATTCTCTCTCTCTAAAAAGATTTAATGCAGAAGAGGCATGGGTTATGCAAAAATATGCGAGGAAATAAAAAGGGGCAAGTGCCCGGAACCTCGAAAAAGAAAGAAAAAGAGTGAGACGAGAGGTAAAAATGGACAAGTGTCCGACAGTAGAATTAGGGGTATCTACTACCCATCTGAAAAAAAAAGAGTGAAGAAAAAAAAGAGATAGCCCATGTTCTCCCAAAGCAAAGATCAAATAAGAGAAGAGGTAGCAATATGAGGAACAATGAGAACGAAGTTTTATTATCACTTATACATTTCTACCATCACTATCATTTACCCCATCACACATGCACATCTTAATTTAATTATATGCTGAGTTTCTTTGGATCCATGGCTCGATTAGACAACATATGTATGAGCTGTTTTTCACTCCTATGAGCTCCACTTAAATATTCCATTAGCTATAGGTAAGTGATATTTTGGTAAGGCTCCACAAATACCACATACAGAGAGACTTGAGAGAATCATTGCTGGGAACTCTGAGTTTTATTTTGAAAACTTATGAAAAACTCTGGAACAAAGGTGAAGTATAGACAGGAGGAATAGTGCTTGACTTAATTATTTTGTCTTTCAATTACTTAAAGACTTAAGTGCAGGTACTAAGTTCCAT
The DNA here is from genome assembly GCF_000003195.3 of Sorghum bicolor. Lineage (NCBI taxonomy): Eukaryota > Viridiplantae > Streptophyta > Magnoliopsida > Poales > Poaceae > Sorghum > Sorghum bicolor. The sequence goes on along the minus strand of NC_012879.2, from coordinate 18,524,146 downwards.
AACACTTCACTCTAATCTGGAAGAATTTTGTAAAAGCATGTGTGCCTGTCAGGAAAGAAAACATCGAAGTAACTCCTGATCCGTCTGAGTTTAGCTATTTGCTCAGGGACGAGCAAAGGGTAAGCTTGGGGGAGTTTGTTGACGGTCCTTAAGTACTAAAATTAATAATCAAATAAACATGGAAAAGGATCAATATGCACTAAACATCTAGAATTAGGGTTTTATCTGACAGAATTCCACGAGCTTTGGTGTTTATCTATTTCTGCAGGGGGTTATCAGAGAATATGGAGAGAAGGCCCACATGTCATGTTTACAACGAGATAATTACGTGCCACACAATTTTCTTCAATCTAGAAGAGTCCAGAAGCCACGGGAACGAAGAGAACACGATCGGGCTCGGGGGCAGGGCGCCCGCCCACCCCCCTTGGGTGCCCGCCCTGGCCAGGAGTTGGATCGGGACTCTGTTTCACGACTAAACTCCACCGACCTAAAGGATCAATCTAAACCATACAATCAATGTCGGTTTGATCCAACGGCCCAAATTCACTTGAAAGGACTATAAAACCAAGGCCTCTCCACCCCTGGAGGAGAGAGGAGAAGAGAATAAATCATTATTCAGAGGTAGCCATCAAAGTTAGGGTTTAGAGCTTCTCTCCCACAGAGAATTAGAATTAGCTACTCCCTAATCCTTCAAGTGTAGAGGTTTCATTAGATAGCAATTAGAGAAGTAGAGCACTACGCTATAGATTCGGATCTTCGGTAATAAAGATTGGTAATATTCATATCTTTCTCTAATTCTTTGTTCTAATTGCATTATGTCTCTAATTATTATGTTCTTAGTTTGCTCTAGTTCTATATTTGATATAGTTATGATTGATAATGAGTTTATGTATAAGTTTGCAAAGCGCTTAGCTCTTGACGCGAGGGAGTTATGTGATAGATCACATGTGAGCGTAGTGCTTAGATGTTATTTATCTGCAAATGTATCCTATTGGCCGGGTTGTGTGGTAGTTCGCGATAGTGACAGCTTCGTTGATTCTTATATAGTCCACCCTCCATTGATAGGACAGGTAGAACCGGTATTGTGGAGTAAGTCTTGCGATGCTCTGATTTACTTTAGCAATGTTCCTTATACATGAATGAAGAGTCTTTTATGCTATATATGATCTTGTAGATAACTAGGGTAGATTATGACTTAGTAGATAGTAGATAACTTAGAATCCATTCTCTAGCTAATCCGACATCACCTACATATATGAGGAGTAGTCTATTTTCTAATCGCTGTGTTATTTATCCCTTGAACTTATAATTCATTATCATTATCTTTATGGTTTACCCCCTGTTAAAGTAAGTGACTGTGTGACGAGTTTCTCATTAGTAATCATGTTCTTGCAAGTTTATCTCTAGTCTATGCCTTGATAGATTTTGCCCTTAATTTAATTTCATCCCTTTTGTTCTCTTAAGCAAAATTATAAATAACGATACCTGGAATACTTATCCTGGTGAAATGCTACAATGAGGTGTTTTATCTGTGCGCTTGCGGATAGAATAGATTATTTTCTAGAGAGCCTTTACATTTATAAATACCTTTGTACACTCTGGCACCATGCTGGGGATGACAACCTAGTATCTAAGTGGTGTTAGCTAGTGTCAACAATATTCCTTCGGGTATTCTTGTCACAACCTTTTCAGGATTGGAGCAAGAAGATCGGATGAATGACAAGCACAAGGTATGTCCAACCGATCATCATACAACATTGAATTAAATTCATCCAAACTTGAATTTTGCAAAATTCAAGCTTGGGGAGTACCTTACATAAAAACATCTTTTGACATGTTGCTATGTTGGTTGTCCCTACCTTTGAGACATGCTCAATTTGTTAAATACTAATCACACTACTTCATCTCCACTTGAGTAGATCTCTATAAATGCTGTCATGCTACCTTTGTCTATTTACTAGCAAGTGTTGGTTTGGAAGTACTCGCCATACTTCCATTGGCATTTAAATTAAGCATGGTGCTTAGGTTAAATAGCCTTCCTTAATCTGATTAGACATGGAGTCTAGTTTGGTTACTGAACTAAAAACTGCTTGAGTAGATATTGGTATATTTTGTCGGACTAACCCCTGCAGGAAAACTTTCACTATCAACCTGGGAAGTCCTCAGATAAACTCACACCGAAGATGAAGAGAGTGACACATGAAGTTTAACAATTTGCACAAGAAGGACATAGCTCATTCATCATACAGAGATGATCCATGGAAGGAGACAAAGTACATAAACAAGATACACAACCACTACGAATGGGAAGCTTCCACAAGGTGAGATGGTACCATCACTCTTCAAGTAACACCTTAAGGTACTTGACTATCACTTTTATAAGCTTCTCCTTGGTTCTGGCGTTTACATAAATAAAGAGACAAACATGTATGATTTACAACTCTAGGTTAACCAACCCAACTGATTCAGCATGTTTAGTCCTTTAATCTTTGTTCCTAGTACTACCTCCATGATCCCACACTCCTAATCATATGAGCTAAAAGGTTACATATTCAATATTTGAGAGATATAAAGAAAAAGACATATACATAGATAGATTATCTTTCCATAAGGTTGAGCGATCTGATCTGACAAATGTTATAAGTGCTACACTCATAAACTTATCATCCATCAACTTTGTCTTGCTCACCATGCTTAAGGTTAGAGAAGAACAAATACACTTTTGGTTCTGTTGGTGTTTTCCACCAACAGGACCCATGCACTTGATCTCTGCCTTCTCTCTATGAGCAGGTACACTTCGAGCAAAACATGGTGGAGTTTTACAACTCCCAGATTCCACCAAGTGAAGGACCTGGATCTACGAGCACAAACACACTGAGCAGGATGCTGTCAACGCCGCACTTTGAATTGCCGGGCAAACGAAGAACATGGGTGACACCGTATCAAGAGGTGCAGACGTCAAGGTCCACACCTGAATCAAATGACACACCTGAAGAATGAACACGGTGAGAAGTCTTGCTCAGAAGACTTAAAACATTGAACCCTCGCCGAAAGGTAAAATCGGTAGTTATCCATATTTATCCTTTCTGCATTCCCTTTTCCCTTTAATTATTTACTTTTCTTAAATAGCTTATTAGTTAATCATGCTATCTTGAAAAGAAAATAAAAATGTTAAAATACTAAGCCCCATGTGAGTATGCTCGTGGCATAAAACCCATAAGTACATTCACTGTGGTGGCATAAAAATAAAATAAATATATTTCTGTCCTATAGAAATGAAAATATAAAAATAAATTTATGATCCTACCAAAGAGAGTAATATTTATTAGAGGAAGCTCAACATGATAAAGGCGAAGAGATTTTATGCTAACACTTAACCAGTTCCACAAAGCTTTGTTGTCTATTTGAGCTCCACAGAATTCAAGGATCAAAGAAGACTAGCAGACAGAGGACATTCTAATCGCTGTCAGGGTGCTGCCGACATTCAAATACACCTCCGCCACCTGCTAGCTACATGAGAAGAAATTACGTCAAAATCCAGCTTGGGGTAGAGCACCCCCATTTATCCAGCTAAGTGTTTCTATCTACGTTTATACTTATACTTTACTCAAATAATAAAAAGATGCATAATCATAAAAACCCAAATAAAGATTTTTGTTCTTATATGTATATCTTTACTTAGTTTGCTAAATAAATAAATAAATAAATAAATGAAGTTTGCTATCAACCCTCATGATAAGCTCTCACATAGAAATGATGAATAGTTGCTCTGCCATGACTAGTTCTCAAAATTGAAATCTCTCTCAAGTTTAGGCATGAATGTTATGAATTAAGATTTGCTCTAAACCTGAACTTGTGGGAAGAGTACTTGATCTAAAGTCTAAGTTGTTAACGGATATGATATGGGAAGGTTGAGCTGCTGTTTATCTGTTCCTAGAGATGCTAGAATTCTGGAGAATTTTATCTTTGAAAAATATTTAAAATGTTGCATTATGAGTTCCTATATGATGAGAGTTTAAAATCCTACCACAACCATATATACATGCTTGTTAGACTATGAACCATACATTTACTTTTTACTGCTTATGAGCATTGAGTGTGGTCAAGCTGTGTAGACCCTTAGGAGCTTGTCATGCGGTTAAAATCAAGATTCACTTGCACGTTCACTCATACATGCTGCTTCTACTCCGGAAGTACGCATCTACATACATCCATTCATTTCCATCTCTAGATTTACCCAAAATTATTCTACTCCTATCCAGGAGAGAATAGCCAAAAACATTATCCTATGCCTGTTATTCCCCGTGAAATAAATGCTCGAGATATTTTGGTTACTACCACTTGCTACATTATTCCAGGAGGGTGAGTGCTCTGAAAAAAAAGTGAATACGAGGAAATAAAAAGGGGCAAGTGCCCGGAACCTCGAAAGAAAAGAAAAAGTGAGATGAGTGGTAAAAATGGACAAGTGTCCAATAGTAGAATTAGGGGTACAAGATACCCACCTGAGAGAAAAGAAAAAGAAAATATAGAGCATCTCATTCCTCTCAAAGACCTTCAAAGTGCAAGAAAGGTATGTATCCCCTCAAAAGAGCAAAAGTAGAATTAGACTTTCACCATTATTTTCACCATTATCACCATCATCACCATACACCATTCATCCGCCACACATGCACATCTTGATTTGACTTATTGACTTGTTTCTCTGGATCCATGGTTTGACTATGCAATAAATGTCTTGTAAGTATGTATTAGCTGTCTCCCACCTATGAGCTCCAGATATCAAAACCTTGTTAGACTAGGGTGAGAGAGAAGGCATATATCATCACTTCCTTGGTAAGGATCCAGAAATACCACAGAAGAGAGACTAGAGAGAGTCATACAAGGAATCTCTGAGTTTTATTTGAAAATTTGCAAAAACTCCAGAACTATAGTTGATCAAGAACAAGACATGGCGCTTGATTTGACTATTCTATCTTTTAACTGCTCGAGACACAAGTGACAGTTGCAAGCCCCATGGTGAAAGGTAAAATGAGTAAGTTTTAAGTCTTAACAGTTTACTTTAACTTAGAGATGAGAGCTTGCTTGAACGCATGTGTACCTTTAAGGCATAAAACCACTGCAGAAACTCTTAAGTCCATCCTTGCTCAGGGACGAGCAAGAGGTAAGCTTGGGGGACTTGTTGACGGTCCTTAAGTGCCAAATATAATCAAAAAATAAATAAAGAAAAGGATCCAAATGCAACCAACACCCAGACTTAGGGTTTTATCTGACAGAATTCCATGAGTTTTGGTGTTTGTCTATTTCTGCAGGGGGTTATCAGGAAATATGGAGGAAAGGCCCACACGTCGGGTTTACATAGAGATATTAACGTGCCGCGCAATTTTCTACCATCTTGAAGACTCCAGAAGCCACGAGAACAAAGCGGAAGCCGAGAGGGCTCAGGGACAGGGCGCCCGCCCACCTATTTCAGCCAATCATGTTCAACTTCACGGATTATGCTCCACCGACCTAAAGGATCAAGAATAACCGTTCAATCAATGTCGGTTTGATCCCACGGCCCAGATTCACTTGAGGGGACTATATATGCAGACCCCCTGGCCCCTGGAGGAGGCACCCCTTGATCATTATTCATTATTCATAGACAGAGCAAAAGCTAGGGTTTGGAGATGAGAGCTCTCCTCTCATCGCTAAACTAGAGTAGATCTAGATAGTAGCGAGATGGAGAGCGAGGGAGGATTGGAGGAGAGGCTGGCCTGTCGGTTCTTCCTCCGGTTGTACTTCGTCATGATCAAGCTCTAATCAAGCTTGCTCATGGGATGACTCTGGTAATCTACTTCTAATTCATTATGCAATTACTAATCATGTATGTTCTGGTTCACAACTCTTTTGAGCACTTTAATCTATAGGACGCTATAGGTGAGAGTTGTAGTATAGGTGTAAGCGTGGTGCTCAGACCTAGTTTACTTGTGGATATCCCCTGTCTAGCTGGACCGTGTGGTAGGCCGCGTAGGTGACAGTTACGTTGGTCCCCTGTAGTCCACCTCTTGTTAGCAGGACGGGTAGGGTTTATCGGCCTATGGAGTAAGCATCCTTTGTGGTGTATTCTTATCACGTGGTTCGTCCCAGACATAGACATACCCCTTTGAAGTAGAGAAACCATAGTTATCCTCTCTATTCTCCTACCATCGCCCATATACTAGATTGCTCTACTCTCTATTCCCATATTATCACCCATTGTTATCATACCTTTAATATTGTGCTTATTCAATTCTACCATCTTTCCTATTCACACCTATCTATCTATCTTGGTTAAGTTAGAGCATAGTTGGTTCTCCCGTTTCCCTGTGGATACGATAAAACCTTTAACCGGGTAAAAGCTACAGCGGTATCCGTGCGCTTGCGGATTTATCTGTGTGCGTATAAATACCATAGTACACTCTAGTGCCATGCTAGGGATGACAACCTAGTATTCAAGTGGTGTTAGAAAGTGTCAACAACAGACATGGATGGCATTCCCAAGGATGTTTTGTATAGAGTTTTTTTGGTGTTTTGCTCAGTCTGCAGAGGCCTTCAAGCATTGTCATCTATTAATACTTGTTGATGGTACATTCTTGATAGGCAAGTACAGGGTGTATTGATGATTGCCATTGGAGTGGACCTGGACAATCAACTTGTCCCTTTAGGATTTGCTTTGGCTGAGGGTGAGAATGATGACAACTAGTGCTAGTTCTTGAAGACTGTGAGGCATAATGTGATCCGGTCAAGTCAAAACATATGCATGATCTCAGAATGGCATCATGGTCTGCTCAAAGCTACGAGAGAGCATGTACATGGACGACCTCCTCTTCATCATTGGTGGTGCATGAGGCTCTTTGCTACAAACATATGGAGGAGGCAGAAGAAAGGAGGTAGTGTAGAAGTTGAAGTCACTATGTGGGTGTCAAACCAAGGAGAAGTTTGAAGAGACGCTTGCTGAGTTGCAAAATGTCATGAATGCTAGGGCAAAGAGTTGGCTAGAGGATCAGATGCCTCAGAGGGACAAGTGGGCTCTTGCATTTGATGTCAGAGGCCTTAGGTATAGTGTGATGACTACTCATTCTTCTAAATTGTTCAACATGGTGTTCAAGGGTATCCGTGCAGTCCTAGTGTCACATATTGTGAAATACTGATTCAGAAAGTGCAATGAATACTTCATCAATCGATGGAACATAGCAAAAGAGTCGAAAATGAAATGTGGTAGAGCTAGTAGAAATCACTTAGATGTCTCAAAGATGATAGCTTCCAACCAAGTGGGGGAGGCTTCTAGGCCATCGAGGTTAGTGTACAATATTAGATCAACCGGAGGAATAAACCCTGGTGGCGAGAAGTACGGTGGTAGGAATTATTGGCTCAACCTTGAGAAAGCAAAATGCTCTTATAACATTCCACAACTCCTCCATGTGCCTTGCTCCCATGTCATAACATCTTGGAAATTAGACCATGAAAGTTAGAAGTTCATGTGTTCTTTTTTACCGCATGTTCAACAATCTCAAAGTGTGGGAGTCAAGATTTGATCCTTACAAAGATCCGACACAACGGGCCGAGTACTATGGGTTGGACTATGTTCCTGACCTGGACCTTCTAAAGACAAAGAAGGGTAAAAGGAAGAAACAACGGTTGCATGTCATTATGGATGCATGTAATAGGTATGGTGAAGATATGTATGGTTTTGGGGACTTCGATGAGACAACGGATTAGGTTCGTTGCTCCAAATGCCACAAAACCAGTCACACTATTGCCACGCATGAGAAGTGTAAGAAGGCAACAAAATTGGTAGCACAAAATGGAAGTACAAGTGGGTCTAGGGTTGTAAAGGTGTTCGTTACATATTTCATGACTTTCCATATTGCATACCTTTATGCCTTGGTTTATGACCATGTACCATGTTAATTTAGTTATTCAATATTCTAACTTGTTCTCATTGTTTCAACAATTGCAGCATGACGCATGGGGAGTTCCCCCTTCTTGAGACATACTACGACAAGGACCACCGAGCGCACTTGATGGTCAACCCAAGGAAATGTAAGTGAAACTTTTTTTCATAACACATCAAAGGTTTTTGATTGTGCCATCACATTTCATTTTGATGTACAATGTGTTAACCTTGTTATTCATTGTATGCTTTTTTCAAGGATTGGGGCCACTACATCCTCTAGACTGGGATGAGCGCTATGGCCCGTACATCGCAAGAGCAGGAGCCAGTTTTCTAGGCTTGGCTAGAGCCATGAATGCTGGCCTCCTAGAAATGGATGGTCCCCTATCCTGGCCTTTGTTGACAGATGATGTCCGGAGACCCATACCTTCCACCCTACCTTCTAAAGAGATGTCGCTGCTGCTGATAGACATCAGGTACATTTTTTAGCCTTTGCTTGGATGGTCCAGCAGTGTCAGGGACGGTCACTACGTGATCGCCCCCCCACACTGTAGGGGCGGCTAACATTTGAACCGCCCTTACAGTGGGTGGGCAGCCAACCAGGGAGTGAGCCGCCCTTGCAGTGTTCTCTGTAGGGGCGGTTGGTGTTACCAGCCGCCCTTACAGTGGGGGAGGCACTATAGGGGCGGGTGGTAACACCAGCCGCCCCTATAGTGGTCTGCAGCCCACTCTTCTTCCTCCTCGAGCCACTCACTTCCACTCGCAGAAAAAGGTTTGGGAGGCCTTGGGCACCTCCCTAAAATCACTCTAGGAAGGGGGGAGGTTTTGAACTTAAATCCTTTGGTGGGGAGCTTGTTTAAGGTAAGAAAATGCTATTCCCACCCTCTAATCCAAGTTTTATTGGTTGGTTAGTGAGCAATTTACATTTTGGTTTTCTCTCTCTTCCATGGAGCTTGAGCTTTGTGTTGACCAAATTAGAGCTTATCTACGATGCTATTAGTGTAGAATAGGTAGAGACACCACCTTGTACCATCAATTAGGTGATATAGCTTGATTTTATTGGAGATTAATTGTAGTTTCATGTATGGAGAGAAAAGGCATTCTAGATCTAGGGTTTCCTTTTTTTGTTTTTGTTTCATGAATTTGGAATGTGGTTGGCATGAATAGTTATTGGTAAACTATTAGTTGTTGTTAATATTAATTGTTTCTAATAATGGTAGATAATAATTGGTAATATTAATTATATCTAATAATCGTTTCTAACACAATTATTAGTAATAATGATAGCTAATAATTGTTGCTCATAATGGTAGATAATAATTGTTACTTATTAATTGTTGCTAATAATGGTAGATAATAATTGGTACTATTAATTATGACTAATAATCGTTTCTAACACAATTAATACTAATAATGATAGCTAATAATAGTTGCTAATAATGGTAGATAATAATTGTTACTTATTAATTGTTGCTAATAATGGTAGATAATAATTGGTACTATTAATTATGTCTCATAATCATTTCTAACACAATTATTGCTAATAATGATAGCTACTAATTGTTGCTAATAATGGTGGATAATAATTGTTACTTATTAATTGTTGCTAATAATTATTCTCGACTAATTTTTTTTTTATTTATGTAAAGATGGAGAATAGGGCTACTTGGATGTATGGTTTGCCAAGGTACTCACAAGCCTATGCTGATGAGGTGGACAAATTTATTACAATCGTGGTGAATCATGCAAAGACGTTGTCAGCAGAAAATAATTGTTCAGTTATTTGTCCTTGTAAAGATTGCAAGAACCACTTAGCAACTTATGATGTGGAAATCATCAGATCACATCTGATTAGGCGAGGATTTGTCCCAAACTACACAGTATGGCTTCATCATGGTGAAGTAATGTTTCTTGATGGCAACGATGATGACCAAGAAGACGATGCTGAAGAAGGCCAATTGTTGTCCCAATACGCAGACATGTTTGAAGCACAAATGCAACATGATTCAGCAAATGAACAAGCACGTGGTGATGATGCAGGTGGTGTCGACAATAATGATGGGGATGTTGGCGGTGTTGACAATAATGATGTTGGAGCATGTGAGGGGGATGCAGAAAACTTTAACAACTTAGAGGAAATGCTTCAGGCCATTGGACCAGAAATACTACAACAGAAGAAGAGTCTAGCAAATCTAGAGCGGGTAAAAACAGCATCAAAGGAGACTGTGTATGGTGTGGAGAAGGGCTGTCCAACACATTGGACACTGCTCCGTTTTGTGCTTAAGCTACTCATCCTGAAGGCTAAGTACGGCTGGTCAGACTGTAGTTTTGACGATCTGTTGCATCTTCTGTCATCTGTGATGCCACTACCGAACTTAGTTCCCTCCAACACATACCATGCTAAGAAGGTCATAAGTCCATTGACGATGGGTGTTGAAAAGATCCATGCATGCCCCAACTGTTGTATCCTTTTTCGTGGTGAAACGTTCGAAGGTCTGGATAAATGTCCTTGTTGTGGGGCAAGTCGGTACAAGGACAATGACCTTTACAGTGGCGGAGAAGCCTCCACTGGGAACAGAGGAGTAAGAAGGGTTCCAAAAAGGTGGTACAAGAATCTCGACCTCCAGAGGACACCCCATTAGGCAACGACGCAAAGAAGAGAAAAATTCCTGCCTTGGTAATGTGGTATCTGCCAGTGACCGACCGCTTGAGGCGTATTTTCCTGAATCCTAAGGAAGCCGCGCTCATGACATGGTGGGACGATGAGGGCAAGGTCGATGACGATGTGATTGCACACCCGGCCGATGGCAATCAGTGGCAGGACTTCGATAATAACAACCCACTGTTCAGTTCAGACCCAAGGAATGTACGGTTTGCCTTGAGCACCGATGGAATGAATCCCTTCAACGAGAGGACGAGCAACCATAGCACTTGGCCAGTGATCTTGACCATGTACAACATCCCGACGTGGTTGTGTCAGAAGAGAAAGTATCTTTTCCTCACTGTTCTTGTTTCTGGCCCTCAGCAACTAGGCTTTGATATGGACGTGTTCCTCGAGCCTATGATGGAAGAATTCGAGAAACTATGGAGGACAGGGGAGCTGATGTATGATGCTTTCCAAAAGGAGACCTTCACATTAAGAGCAATAATATTTGTGACTATCAACGACCACCCTGCATTGTTTGCCTTGTCTGGACAAATTAAAGGCAAGACAGGATGCTTAGTCTGTCTGGATGATACTAAATGGGTGTACCTAGATGGATCTAAGAAGACTGTTTACATCAGGAATCGTCGCTTTTTAAAGCAAGGTCACAAGTACCGCAACAAACTGTACTTAAAGTATTTTGGCAACATCCCAGAGGATGAAGATCGACCTCCGAAGAGACGTCATGATGGACAATATGTGTTCCAAATGGTGAAAAATATAAGCGTCATCTATGGAAAGAAGAAAATGGATGGAACACCTAGAGATAGAAGCACACCTCCTATTGAAGGCGTGCCTTTTAAGAAAAAGTCAATCTTCTTTCAGTATCTTGAATATTGGCCACAATTGGAGGTCCCTCATGCCATTGATGCTATGCATGTGCAAAAGAATGTCTTTGAGAGTCTCATCACTACCTTGATGGACACACCGAAGTCAAAGGATAGTCTCAAAGCAAGGAGAGACATGAAGCAGCTACATGTGATGCCAGAGCTTCACCCGGTACTTGAGACAAAAACTGAAAAATACACCCTACCCGCGGCTAGCTACAACCTGGACCTAGAAGAGAGGAGAGGTTTATGCACTTCTGTGAAGGGGATCAAAGTCCCAACTGGGTTTTCGGCAAACCCGAAGAAGCTAGTGTCGATGAAGGACCTATCATTTCCACACTGCAAGGCTCACGATTGTCATATGATCTTGATGGTGTTCCTACCAATCGCAATAAGGGCTATGAAGCCAGAGTTTTTGAAGATGGCTATCACCCGCATGTGCTACTTCTGGTTGAAGATCTCACAGAAGAAGATTAGCAAGACAGAGCTGAGTGACCTACATGATTTTGTCGTAGAGACCCAAAACCAACTAGAGATGTGCTTACCTCCCGCTTTCTTCGACCCTATGGTACATCTCATGATTCACATGGTTCATCAAATACAGGCGTTGGGCCCTTGCTACTTGCATGAAATGTGGTCGTATGAGTGGTTCATGTCGGTTCTAAGTCGATATGTGCATAATCGTGCATACCCAGAGGGCTCTATGATAGAGGGCTACAGTAGTGAAGAAGTCATCGAGTGCTATCAAGAGTACCTAAAAGTAAAGAGAGGGATTGGTATTCCCGATTCTCACTACAAGGGTAGGCAGGACGGGAAGGGCACAAATGGTAGAAAAATCTTCATCGACAATGAATACGCTGAAGTGAGTCGGGCGCACTACGCTGTCTTGGTGAGCCAAAACTGATGGAACCATATATTGATGAACACATGGAGATCATCCAATCAGAGAGAAATGGTCGTACAGGTGATTGGGTCATGAAACAACACAAGCAACGCCTAACTTCATGGTTGAAGGACCAAAACATACAGCCTGGAGAAACCATAGATTCTATTACCATCAGTAAGTTGGCAGTGGGGCCATCAAGACAGGTGACATCTTGGAGTTCTTATGAGATCAATGGGTACACATACTATACCCACGCAAAGGATAGTAAATGTGTGAACCAAAACAGTGGTGTTCGAGCAGTGGCTATCGGCGCAGGGGGACAAAAGATCGACTACTTTGGCATAATTGAAGATATATGGGAACTTGGATATGGAACTGAGGCACTAAATGTGGCCCTATTTCGATGTCGCTGGATCAAGCAACATGAATTCAATAAAATCGGATTGAGGGTCGTGGACCTTCACAACATAGGCTACCAGGATGATCCATGGGTCCTTGCTTCACATGTTACACAGGTTTTCTATATGATCGACCCGCTCAGCATTGTCCCTCCAAAGAAGAAACCTAAGCATGTGGTTATCCCTGGAAAACAACACATTATCGGAGTTGATGGCGTTGATGATGTTGAAGCGCACAAATTGTGAGATCAGATGGCGGAACGAAAACCTACCCAAGGATGTATTGCCATGGGAACGAAAAGGTGTGAAGTGCAAAACTGTTACGGCGGCGGATACTAATAAATAGTCATTTGTATGTGTGCGAGACTTTATTTATGTATCCATGTGAGACTACATTTATGTATGCGTGTGAGACTACATTTATGTATGCGTGTGAGACTATATTTATGTATGTGTGTGAGACTATATTTATGTATCCATGTGAGACTACATTTGAGACCATCTTGGGTCCGATCAAAGTGTATTTTGTCAAAAATCCAATGTTCGACTTGGTCAAACTAGGTCAAACTAGGCAATAAAATAACTCAAATGAAAAAAATTTGAATACAACATAGTTAGACCTCATCAAGGTCTACCTTTGATACACAATACATTTTTGCATTTGGAAAAGTTATAGTAAACTCAGTTCACATGTTTTGAAAACCCAAGGCGTGGCTTGGTCAAAGCTGGTCACACAAGGGAGTAAATGACCTCAAATGAAAAACTTTTGAATACAAGGTAGTTAGAGCTCATCAAGATACACATTTCATACATAGGACATTTTTGCATTTGAGAAAGTGTTTGTAAACTCTAGTCACAAAGTCTTGAATCAAACATAGACTTTATGAAACTACATGTGGGACTTGTGGATTTAGAACTGCACTTTCTTAACGCTTTGTCAAATGCAAAAATGTCCTACATATCAAATGTAGATCTTGATGAGTGGAACAAACTTCCTATTCATGACTTTCGGAGTTGGGGCCGTCTAGGGTCCCGAAAACGTGCGTGTAGCAGTGAAAATTGGAAATTTCAAAATTTGAGTGGTCCAAACCATCTCAGATGAAAAGATGACCATTACACCAAATGTGTATCTTGATAAGGAGAACAATCTTTGTATTCATGACTTTTGCATCTGAGACCATCTCGGGTCCGGTCAAAGTGTATTTTTTCAAAAATCCAATGTTTGACTTGGTCAAGCTAGGTCAAACTAGGCAATAAAATAACTCAAATGAAAAAAATTTGAATACAACATAGTTGGACCTCATCAAGGTCTACCTTTGATACACAATACATTTTTGCATCTGGAAAAGTTATAGTAAACTCAGTTCACATGTTTTGAAAACCCAAGGCGTGCCTTGGTCAAAGCTGGTCAAACAAGGGAGTAAATGACCTCAAATGAAAAACTTTTGAATACAAGGTAGTTAGAGCTCATCAAGATACACATTTCATACATAGGACATTTTTGCATTTGAGAAAGTGTTTGTAAACTCTAGTCACAAAGTCTTGAATCACACATTGACTTTTATGAAACTACATGTGGGACTTGTGGATTTAGAACTGCACTTTCTTAACGCTTTGTCAAATGCAAAAATGTACTATATATCAAATGTAGATCTTGATGAGTGGAACAAACTTGCTATTCATGACTTTCGGAGTTGGGGCTGTCTAGGGTCCCGAAAACGTGCGTGTAGTAGTGAAAATTGGAAATTTCAAAATTTGAGTGGTCCAAACCATCTCACATGAAAAGATGTCCATTACACCAAATGTGTATCTTGATAAGGGGAACAAACTTTGTATTCATGACTTTTGCATCTGAGACCATCTCGGGTCCGGTCAAAGTGTATTTTGTCAAAAATCTAATGTTTGACTTGGTCAAAGTAGGTCAAACTAGGCAATAAAATAACTCAAATGAAAAAAATTTGAATACAACATAGTTAGACCTCATCAAGTTCTACCTTTGATACACAATACATTTTTGCATTTGGAAAAGTTATAGTAAACTCAGTTCATATGTTTTGAAAACCCAAGGCGTGGCTTTGTCAAAGCTGGTCAAATAAGGGAGTAAATGACCTCAAATGAAAAACTTTTGAATACAAGGTAGTTAGAGCTCATCAAGATACACATTTCATACATAGGACATTTTTGCATTTGAGAAAGTGTTTGTAAACTCTAGTCACAAAGTCTTGAATCACACATAGACTTTATGAAACTACATGTGGGACTTGTGGATTTAGAACTGCACTTTCTTAACGCTTTGTCAAATGCAAAAATGTCCTGTATATCAAATGTAGATCTTGATGAGTGGAACAAACTTGCTATTCATGACTTTCGGAGTTGGGGTCGTCTAGGGTCCCGAAAACGTGCATGTAGAAAATTTGAAATTTCAAAATTTGAGTGGTCCAAACCATCTCACATGAAAAGTTGACCATTACACCAAATGTGTATCTTGATAAGGGGAACAAACTTTGTATTCATGACTTTTGCATCTGAGACCATCTCGGGTCCGGTCAAAGTGTATTTTGTCAAAAATCCAATGTTTGACTTAGTCAAAGTAGACAAAAAAGAATAAACTTTGCATATATATATATATATATATACTAGTTAAGTGTCCGTGCGTTGCTACGGGTATATATAGAATCTTATGATGAATAGCTACACGTGTAAAACATATATAAAATCTCATCTATTCATTAACAATTTATTTATCATAAAGCTAAATATTAATCATAGAAGAAAATAAACATGTTAGAAATAATAATCATCACATTATGAATTAAACATAAACATAAATTAACATATAGTTATTGAAAACATATTATAATATAACGAGTACATCCAATCAGTAACATGTCCAAAAGATCATCATACAGTACTTGTGTCCTATTATTCACAAACTTCTTCTACTACCTGAAATGCAAATGAATATGATAAATGTTAGTAACAAAGGACACAAATGTAAGAAAATATAATAGTTATACAAAACAGATAATACCTTTTTATAGCGTGAGGACCTCCTTGTAGACAATATCTTTCGTGTATATACCATTTATTTTTGTCTTCTTTTTCTTATCATTCCTATCACTGGGTGGGACAATAAGGATCCTAATATTCGATCTGGCAGTGGCTCTAGATAGTGCAACATACAGCTGACCATGAGAGAACACTGGTTCAGGCAAATACACACCAACATTGGCAAGAGTCTACCCCTGTGCTTTGTTAATCGTCATGGCAAAACTAAGTCTAATAGGAAACTGCTTCCTCTTAAACTAGAACGGAAACATCTCATCATCTGAGGGACATAATGGAATCCGTGGTAGGAAGATTCGCTTTCCGGCATGGTCTCCAACCATAATTTCTGCATCGATAATATTTCTTTGGAACCCTCGAACCACCAACCTGGTTCCATTGCAAAGTCCACCCGCAGGATCGATGCAGAAATTGGATGCTTGATTATAGCACAATTTCAGTGAAAGATACATATTCTGTCCATGCAGAATATTCGTATATAACTTATTGATTCAGGGAAAATTTCACAGAAAGATAACTTATTCTGGATTATCTGTACTCTCTAATGCCGGAGAGAAAAACATGTATGTTAAAAAAATAATAAGCACGTGTTAGCTTTTGCACACGAGTGATATGTGCTGGTGATAATATCCAAACATGATAGAGATTGTGGCTCGAGAGTTACCTATTCCAGTGTTGTCGAATTACCTATTCCATCGAGGTTGCCCAACCTACCGGCGCCAGCTTCGCACTCGTGGTCGCAGGGGCCGCTCAGGACCGTTGTCGTGTTCGCCGTGGTCCTGCCCTGGCAGAAGCTTGGCGAGCCCCAACTCCGGCTTCGCTAGGTCCGGGGCGGAGGGGATCGCGCGGGGGAGGGGCGGTAGTGGCGACGTCAGTGGGAGCGGAGGGGATTGCAAAGTGGAGGAACGACGACGGCGTCAACGGGGTGAGGGGAGGGTCTGCGACGGCGGCGGCGTCAATGGGGACGGAGGGAAGGGGACTCGCGGAGTGTAGGGGCTGCGGCGGCGGCGGTAGTAGGGGGCGGAGGGGAGGGGCCTCGCGGAGTGGAGGGGATGCGGCGGCGTCGGCGTCGGCAGTGGGGGCGAGGGGCGGCGGCCGTGGGGGCGGAGTGGAGGGGCTCGCGGAGTGGAGGGGATGCGGCGTCGGGAGGGTGCGAGGGGGTCGATTAACCGGCTGGTGGCATTATGTGAAGGGATATGTGGTGCAGCCCTGGAAGGGTGGCATTTTTTGGGAAGTTAACACCGTACATGCGGTCAATCGTACGGGTGAAGCGATGAAGCCTATCAGACGATAACATCCGGCTCTTTTTAGTTGTATATATATATAAATTAATCATAAAAATGTATGAAGTAATTCAAAATTATTACATATTAGGTCAAGTGAGGCACTAAAGAATTTTTAAATTTCCACAAATCTATTTTTTAATTCCAAAACAATTTAGTTTGAAATTATATAATGTATATAAATTAAATATACAAATACTTGGAATAGTTTGAAATTATATAATATATATAAATTTAATATAAAAATACATGGAATAAAATAAAATTATTATATAAATACATTTTGAACTTTAAGTATATTAAAAAAATGATTTTAAATTTGAAGAAAACCACAATAAGGACAGTTCACATCTGAACTGCCCTTACAGTGGGGCTGCCCTCCATAAAAGCCCCGGTCCGTTTGCAACGCCTAAGTCAGGGCGTTCACATTCGTTCGCAATGCCGTCAGGCTGCCCGATTCCCCCCCAATACAATCGGAACCCTAGCCGCCGCCGGTGCCCGTGCCACGCCACCACTCTCCTCCCTGAGCTCTCCTCCCCCTCCCCCTTC
This sequence comes from Sorghum bicolor, assembly GCF_000003195.3. Taxonomy (NCBI): domain Eukaryota; kingdom Viridiplantae; phylum Streptophyta; class Magnoliopsida; order Poales; family Poaceae; genus Sorghum; species Sorghum bicolor. The sequence continues at coordinate 18,506,521 of NC_012879.2, read as the reverse complement.
GCCGGTGCCCGTGCCACGCCACCACTCTCCTCCCCGAGCTCTCCTCCCCTCCCCCTTCGCCGGTTCCCGTGCCACGCCACCACTCTGTTGCCGGTCGCCCGGTCGAAACCCTAGCCGCCGCCGGGAGCCACATCTGCACACGGCCGCCCACCCGCTTGCGCCTCCACGAGCTCGGCGAGTCTGGCCGAGGACCTCGGTCGTCCACGAGCTCTTCTTCCGCGAGCTCGGTGACCTGCTTCCATCCATGTGTGAGCCCGTGCGCTCCGCCCTGTCAGAACCCAAGACGTCGCCGAGGGCCGAAGCTCCACGCGCGACCGCCCGCCCGTCGTTGAGCCTGGGCACTCCACCTGCTAGGAACCCTAGGCACCGCCCATCCGCAACTCTCTCCTTCTCCTCCAAAGGTATTTTTCCTGATGAACATGAACGCTATTTTCCAGACTTTGATTGTTATGCAGGTTGATACACATACTCTGTATGCCTTTTGCAATTTCCTTTATCTCAACTAGCATTTAGCATAGTCTCTTGAGTCTTGACTATTGATTATACCAGTTTGTAGCTTGAACCTTTGGAATCTTGACAATTAGTTGCATAACTCAGAAGGATTTTGAATCTTGACAAACTATATTTACTTCAAGCATTTTGTTCTAGGCAATGCATATGCTTTTATGTCACTGAAATTTTTGGCCAGACTTTTGCTGTCCTACCGCTACAACTGAGTGTTCTGCCTATCTCTGTATTAAGGTGTACTCGGTGGACTCTACTAATAGCTTTGTGACTTGAAATAGGTCTATTAATTTTTAGTTTATAAATTAATTGTTATCTTCCTACTAGCTTTTAGTTTATAAATTAATTGTTGTTGCTTTCTTCTAAACATTCTGGTTAATGATGCTTTTGCCTGAGTCATATTTGACATGAATATTATTATGGATTCAGGAAATGTTCCCTCAATCATCTATTATCTTTATGTTTGACTCTGAACTCTATTTGTATGATCTTTGACTTCTAGTTTGTTCCATTATCATTTGATAGTCAATGTGTTTACTTTGACTTCTATGCCTTGCATTAGCTGATTGTGCTCGTTCTAAGTAGGTTTTTTCTGTGTATTTATGATCAGTGGTCTGAATGTGGTCTGAATCTAATCGTGTTTCTTATTTCTCCCACAAGTTACATAGTTCAGTCACTGGAAATGTCTCTGTGTGATTAGTTTAGTTTACTCTGTAGACCTATTACTGGTTACCTTCACATGATTTTTGCTCGATGCCATTGTTTTTTATGTTAACTTTAGAAGACACAATATTATAGGACATGGCTTCTGATTATGACGATATTTAGCGGATTGTCTAAGTCAAATAGGTACAATCAAAGCTAAAGACAATTTCACATTGATGCTCATTCTTGACTGTCCCCCCTCTTGTTTAGTACTTGCTGTCCAACTGTGTTGATTTCTGGTGGCTTACTGTCATTGTAATTTGTGGCTTACTGTAATCCTACTACTACTGCTTTTGTACTACAACTGTACTACTACTTTCTCTATGACAGTTTTATATACTGAGGCATAATTACTGTTGTTTATATAGCAGGCTGCTTATATGCCACTCCTCTCTACTACTACTACTACTACTACTACTACTACTCTACTATTGTGGTGGCTTACTGGCATAATTTTGAATTGGTGACATTTTTTGAACCGTGCTCCTCTATACTACTACTATACTCTCTCTCCTCTACTATTGTTTTGCTGATGATGAAATTGTCAATACATTATTTTAGAATATGAGCTGATGATCCAAAACTTATGAGTAACTTGGCATCACTACTAGCTGCCTCTATAGTGCCTTGTTCTCTGTTTTGATGCCTTGATGCTCCAAGTTCTTGATCAAATGATGCTAGACATGTTTCGGAGGCCTTTTTTAAACCTTTCCCTCTACTCACCTCTCCTTCCTCTCTGCTCCTTCTATCTCTCTTCTCTTTTCTACTCTCATCCTCTCTCCAACACTACTGCACTAGTCTACTACTAGTGCTAGCTACTGCTCTACTCTAGTACTCTACTAGTACTACACTACTACTGCTCTACTACTGCTGTTGTGCTCCAACTCTACTACTACCCTCTCTATGACAGTTTTATAAACTGTGCTCCTCTATACTACTCTCTTCTCCTCTCCTACTACTTCTATGATTTTTGTTCTCTCCTTTGTTTTGCCAGTGACGAGATTGTCTAAGTCCATTTATTATATGGAATATGAGCTGATGATCAAGAACTTGTGAGGAACTTGGCATCGTTACCAGCGGCCCCTATATCACCTCCTCTTCTCTAGTACGATGCCTTTATGCTCGAAGTTCATGATCAAATGATAATTGACATGGTACTGAGGCCTTTACTACTTGTACTACTTGTTTTTTTTCAAAATTTCTTGCTCGATGATACAAAAGGTGTAGTGAGACAACATAACAGTCAAATACCCATAGCTTCTCCTAGACCGAAAGCTTCTCGGGAAACTCGTCTCGAATGGAGTGCCATTGGATACTAGCCTCCCCTAGAGGTTTTCGGTCTTGTAGTGCAAATGGGTTTTCTCTTAACCTATTACTGACTGTCATGTAAGTCTATGATCTATGATCACCACAGAGTAGTGGATGGCTCTATAAAGCAGCAACCCGCTAATTTGAGGGCACATGAGTTTCTTCTTCTTCTACTAATACTACCGATTACTAATTTGTCTCCTTTGTCTGTTCTCTCTCCTCTCATCTGCTGCTGCTACTACTAAAGCACTACTGCTACTACTAAAGCACTGCTGCTCTCTCTACTCCTCTCTTCAACCTACTTCTCTGTTTTGATGCCATGATGCTCCCAGTTCTTGATCAAATGATGGTACACATGTATCTAATGCCTTTTTTAAACCTTTCCCTCTACTCACCTATCCTTCCTCTCTGCTCCTTCTATCTCTCTTCTCTTTTCTACTCTCATCCTCTCTCCAACACTACTGCACTAGTCTACTACTAGTGCTAGCTGCTGCTCTACTCTAGTACTTTACTAGTACTACACTATTGTTGGGGCTTACTGTCATTTTGAATTTTGGTGGCTTACTGTCATTTTAATTTGTGGCTTACTGTAATCCTACTACTACTGCTGTTGTGCACCAACTCTACTACTACCCCTCTCGATGACAGTTTTATAAATTGTGCTCCTATATACTACTACTATACTACTCTACTCTACTACTACTACTATTGCACTACTGCACTAGTCTACTACTAGTGCTAGCTGCTGCTCTACTCTAGTCTACTACTTTTTTTTCAAAATTTCTTGCTCGATGATACAAAAGGTGTAGTGAGACAACATGACAGTCAAATACCCGTAGCATCTCCTAGACCGAAAGCTTCTGGGGGAAACTCGTCTCGAATGGAGTGCCATTGGATACTAGCCTCCCCTAGAGGTTTTCGGTCTTGTAGTGCAAATGGGTTTTCTCTTAACCTATTACTAACTGTCATGTAAGTCTATGATCTATGATCACCACAGAGCAACGGATGGCTCTATAAAGCAGCAACCCGCTAATTTGAGGGCACATGAGTTTCTTCTTCTTCTTCTTCTACTACTACCGATTACTAATTTGTCTCCTTTGTCTGTTCTCTCTCCTCTCTTCTCCTCTCTTCTGCTGCAGCTACTACTAAAGCACTGCTGCTCTCTCTTCTCCTCGCTTCAACCTACTACTACTACTACTACTACTACTAAAGCGTTGCTGCTCTCTCTTCTCCTCTCTTCAACCTACTACTACTACTACTACTAAAGCACTGCTGCTACTACTACTACTAAAGCGCTGCTGCTGCTGCTACTACTACTACTACTACTAAAGCACACTTTATTCCTTTCATCTGTTAGAACAAATCATGAAATGACACGGACAACAAGCAATGCAGCCTGATCCAACAAACATGAAGAGCACCCTAGCCCTAGAGAGAAAGAAATACATGATCAGTTTTCTCAGGAACAGTTTGATGAAGAAGTGGGCAATGGTGTAGCATTTATGCTTACTCAGGAGGAGTCTGGCGAGGAGCAAGGGGGAGAAGCGGGAGGAGGAGAGACTGATGAAGGATCAAGCAAGGACGATGACTCAACCTCGGGATATGAAAGTCCTGAGGATCCACACCCATGTGAACCTAGACGGAAGCCAACGACGGATGAGTTGGACAAGGACTTTGACCCAAACGAGGAGGTAGGGATATGAAGGTCTCTTAGTAAATCATAAATTTTGGTAACAACATGGTTGTGTTACCTCTACTAACATTTTGACCTGTTGTTTATTTACAGGTCCCTCCTAAACCTCCAAAAAGACCACGTCGGCGTCCGGCACGTTTCGCCGGACATGACGGGGCAAGGGAAAAGAGGGCGGAGGCAACAGGCATAGAGACTACCATTGTGGCCTCTGCTCCGCAACCTGAAGGCACAACCTTGGCCTCGACTACCAAAGTGAAAAGGAAAGGAGGGGTCAGAAAGCCAAACCACTATCCAAATGCAAAAATGATTTATGTGATTGACGAGGTTGGGGAAGAAGGGCAGATCCTTAAGACAAAGGAGTGTTGACACTTGCTAACACCACTTGAATACTAGGTTGTCATCCCCAGCATGGCACTAGAGTGTACTATGGTATTTATACGCACATAGATAATCCGCAAGCGCACGGATACCGTTGAAGCTTTTACCCGGTTAAAGGTTTTATCGTATCCACTGGGAAACGGGAGAACTGATCTATGCTCTAACTTAACCAAGATAAGTAAATAAGTGTAAATAGAAAAGATGGTAGAATCGAATTAGAACAATATTAAAGGTAAGATAACAGTGAGTGATAATATGGGAATAGAGAATAGAGCAATTCTAGTATATGGGCGATGGTAGCAGAATAGAGAGAATAACTATGGTTTCTCCACTTCAAAGGGGTATGTCTATGTCTGGGACGAACCACGTGATAAGAATACACCACAAAGGATGCTTATCCTTAGGCCGATAAACCCTACCCGTCCTAGTAACGAGAGGTGGACTACAGAGGACCAACGTAACTGTCACCTACGCGGCCTACCACACGATCCAGCTAGACAGGGGATACCCACAAGTAATCTAGGTCTAAGCACCACGCTTACACCTATACTACAACTCTCACCTATAGTGTCCTATAGATTAAAGTACTCAAAAGAGTTGTGAACCAGAACATACAAGATTAGTAATTGCAATATGAATTAGAAGTAGATTACCAGAGTCATCCCATCAGCAAGCTTGATTAGAGCTTGATCATGACGAAGTACAACCGGAGGAAGAACCGACAGGCCGGCCTCTCCTCTAATCCTCCTTCACTCTCCATCTTGCTACTATCTAGATCTACTCTAGTTTAGAGAAGAAAGGAGAGCTCTCATCTCTAAACCCTAGCTTTTGCTCTATCTATGAATAATGAATAATGATCAAGGGGTCAAGGGGTGCCTCCTCTAGGGGCCAGGGGGTCTGGTTATATAGTCCCCTCAAATGAATATGGGTCGTTGGATCAAACCGACATAGATTGAACGGTTATCTTTGATCCTTTAGGTCGGTGGAGATCTCCCGAGAAACAGAGTCCTGTTTGGACTCCAACAGAGGGCGGGCACCCAGGGAAACAGGGCGGGCGCCCTGCCTCTGGCCCCTCTCGGCCTCCGCTTCCTTCCCGTGGCTTCTGGAGTCTTCTAGATGTAAGATAATTGCGCGGCACGTTAATATCTCTATGTAATCCCGACGTGTGGGCCTTTCTTCCGTATTTCCTGATAACCCCCTACAGAAATAGACAAACACCAAAACTCGTGGAATTCTATCAGATAAAACCCTAAGTCTAGATGTTGATTTCATTTGGATCCTTTTCTTTGTTTATTTGATAATTAAATTTGATACTTAAGGACCATCAACAAACTCCCCCAAGCTTACCTCTTGCTCATCCCTGAGCAAGGATAGACTCAGCAATAGATCAGAAGTTGTTGCAATATCTTAAAAATTTGACGGTACACATGCTTTCAAATAAGATCTTTTCTCTGAGTTTGAGTAAACTGTCAAGAACTAAAACTTACTTACTTTACCTTTCAGCATGGGACTTGTAACCGTCACTTCTGTCTTGAGTAGTTAAAAGATAGAACAGTCTAGCCAAGTGCCATGTCTCTTATTCTTGATCAGCTATAGCTCTGGAGTTTTTGCAGATTTTCAAATAAAACTCAGAGATTCCTTGTATGACTCTCTAAATCTCTCTTTTGTGGTATTTCTGGATCCTTTCCAAGGCAGTGATGGTATATGCCTTCTCTCAAGATATCTGGTATTTGTGGTATAAGGCATAGTGACATTGCCTTCTCTCTCACCCTACTCTAATAAGGCTTTAATATCTGGAGCTCATAGGTGGGAGATAAAGTATACATACTTACAAGACATTTATTGTATAGTCAAACCATAGATCCAAAGAAACAAATCAATAAGCCAAATCAAGATGTGCATGTGTGGCGAATGAATGGTGTATGGTGATGATGGTAATAACAATGGTGAAAGTCTAATTCTACTTTTGCTCTTTTGAGGGGATACATACCTTCCTTGCTTTTTGAAACTTTATGAGGAGAATGAGATGCTCTTCTTTTTCTTTCCTCTCAGGTGGGTATCTTGTACACCTAATTCTACTCTCGGACACTTGTCCATTTTTACCTCTCGTCTCACTTTTTCTTTCTTTCGAGGTTCCAGGTACTTGCCCCTTTTTATTTCCTCGTTTATTTTTTTTCTTTTTTTCTCTTTTCTTTTTTTTAGAGCACTCATCTCTTGAGATAATATAGCAAGTGGTAGTAGCAAGATAACTTGAGCATTTATTTCACAAGGGAAAACATAAATATTTTTGGCTATTCTCTCCCGGATTAGGAGTAGAATATTTTTGGGTGGTTCTGGAGATGGACATGGATGGATATATGTGGATGGTACTTCCGGAGTAGAAGTAGCATATATGAGTGAACGTGCAAGTGAATCTTGATTTAACCACATGACAAGCTCCTAAGGGTCTACACAGCTTGACCACACTCAATGCTCATAAGCAGTAAATAGTAAATGTGTGGCTCAAAGTCTAGCAAGCATGTATATATGGTTGTGGTAGGAATTTAAACTCTCATCATACAGGAACTCATCATGCCATATTTTAAAGATTTTTCAAAGATAAAATTCTCCAGAATTCTAGCATCTCTAGGAACAGATAAACAGCAGCTCAACCTCCCATATCATATCCGTTAACAACTTAGATTTCAGATCAAGTTTTCATCCCACAAGTTTAGATCTAGAGCAAGCTTTAAATTATAACAGTTATGTCTAAACTTGAGAGAGAACTTCAAATTTGCAAATTTGGCAGAGCAACTATTCATCATATCCATGCTAGAGTTTTATTATTAAGATTCAGATTAGCATAGCCACTTTATTTATTTATTAAACACACTAAGCAAAAGATATATATATATATATAAGCACAAAATCTTTATTTAGTTCTTCATAGTTTATGTATTTTAATATTCTAATATAATATAAGTATAATGATAGGTAGAAATACTTAGCGTGATAAATGGGGGTGCTCTCCCCCAAGCTGAATTTTGACGTAATTTTTCTTGATGTAGCTAGCAGGTGGCAGAGGTGTATTTGAAAGTCAGCAGCATTCTGACAGCGATTAGAATGTCCTCCGTGTGCTAGTCTTTTTAATTCTTAAATTCTGTGGAGCTCAAATAGAGTACAAAGCTTGTGGAACTAATTAAGTGTTAGCATAAATATCTAGCCTTCATCATGTTGAGCTTCCTTAATAAATATTACTCCCTGTTTTTATATTTTTATTTTATAAAGGAGAAAAGAAATATTTATTTTATTTTTATGCCACCACAGTGAAGGTACTTATGGGTTTTATGCCACTCGTATACTCACATGGGGCTTAGTATTTTTTAACATTTTTATTTTCTTTTCAAGATAGCATGATTAACTAATAATCTATTTAACGAAAATAAATAATTAAAGGGAAAAGGGAATGCAGAAAGGATAAATATGGATAACTACCGATCTTACCTTTCGGCGAGGGTTCAATGTTTTAAGTCTTCTTAACAAGACTTCTCACCGTGCTCATTCTTCAGGTGCGTCATTTGATTCAGGTGCGGACCTTGACGTCTGCACCTCTTCGTTTGCCCAGCAGTTCGAAGTGCGGCGTTGGCAGTATCCTGCTCAGTGTGTTTGTGCTCGTAGATCCAGGTCCTTCACTTGGTAGAGTCTGAGAGTTATAAAACTCCTCCGTGTTTTGCTCGAAGTGTACCTGCTCATAGAGACAAGGCAGAGATCAAGTGCATGGGTCCTGTTGGTGGAAAACACCAACAGAACCTAAAGTGTATTTGTTCTTCTCTAACCCTAAGCATAGTGAGCAAGACAAAGTTGATGGATGAAAAGTTCATGAGTGTAGCACTTATAACATTTGTCAGATCAGATCGCAAATCTATCTATGTATATGTCCTTTTCTTTATATCTCTCAATGATTGAATGTGTAACATTTTAGCTCATATGATTAGGAGTGTGGGATCATGGAGGTAGTACTAAGAACAAGGATTAAAGGACTAAACATGTTGAATCAGTTGGGTTGGTTAATCTAGAGTTATAAATCATACATGTTTGTCTCTTTTATTTATATGAACGCCAGAACCAAGGAGAAGCTTATAAAAGAGATAGTCAAGTACCTTAAGATGTTACCTTGCTTGAAGAGTGATGGTACAGTATCACCTTGTGGAAGCCTTCCTTTCTTAGCGGTTGTGCATCGTGTTTGTGGCACCCTCCATGGATCATCTCTCTATGATGAATGAGCTATGTCCTTCTTGTGCAAATTGTTAAACTTCATGTGTCACTCTCTTCGTCTCTGATGTGAGTTTATCTCAGGACTTCCCAAATCGATATTGAAAGTTTTTCTACAGGGGTTAGTCCGACAAAAATATACCAATGTCTACACAAGCAATTTTTAGTTCAATAACAGAACTAGACTCCATGTCTAATCAGATTAAGGAAGGTTGTTTAACCTAAGCACCATGCTTAATTTAAAAGCCAATAGAAGTATGTGCAGTACTTCCAAACTAACACTTACTAGTAAATAGACAAAGGTAACATGACAGCATTTATAGAGATCTACTCAAGTGGAGATGAAGTAGTGTGATTAGTATTTAACAAATTGAGCATGTCTTAAAGGTAGGGACAACCAACATAGCAACATGGCAAAGGATGTCTTTATGTAAAGTACTCCCCCAAGCTTGAATTTTGCAGAATTCAAGTTTGGATGAATTTAATTCAGTGTTGCATGATGATTGGTTGGACATACCTTGTACTTGCTTGTCATTCATCCGATCTTCTTGCTCCAATCCTGGAAAGGTTAGTGACAAGAATACTCGAAGGAATATTTTTACAATTATCCTTATATGCTCAATACACAAGGTAATGTTGCAAATAATTAAAAACTCATGTTACGATCTGATCAGTGCTTATTTTAGGACACCAAGCTTGTCCTTGGGAAACCATCAATTTATGTCAGCGAAGTGGTTTCCCTTCCAACGCTCACCTATATCAAGATCAACTCAACGAGATCTGCAATATTTATTATAGACATATGCATCGACAACCGCCCTTTTAAAGTTTTTATAAATAGAAAGGAAGAGGGGGTTGGAGATCTCAAATGTGGTGATGTTGGAGAGACCAATAGATTGGGAAGATGTTGCATATGAGCATGGAGTAAATGAAGTGGCTATGAAATAAATTCCATGCTCATTAATGTTATCTTCGTCTCCAATCTGAATGTTCGGAGTTTCTCCTGGATTGGTCTCACCTATGTCCTCTTCTGTAGTTGGATGAATCTCATTTTCAAAGGGAGTCAAGAACTCACCATTTGAAATTGAGCCAAAGTCAGAATCCACTAAGGCTTCTTCCTTATCCATCCATTCTACACATTCTAGCCATTTAGAACTTGTGATCAGGGAAGGGGAGGTGTTAGAATTTTCAATATGGCCTAGCTCTCCTTTACTTGATATGTCATCCTCGACTTCTTCATAACAGGAACCAGGACATTCTCTAAGAGAACCATTATTGCGAGGATTTGAATTATCCCTGCTTGAAGGTCTCTTATGGAACCAGAAGTCTATTAAACCATCAGCATCTGAAAGATTTAAGGTCGGTATTCCTTCCTCCCTTGGAGAATTTTGGGGTATTGATGGTTTAGGATCGATAGCTAAAGTTTGGAATTGAAGTGGTTGTGATCTGGCTATCGAAACTTCTTCTTTCTTGTCTAGGAACTGGTTCTGTCTCTTTCTCAGGGATATAAAAGCTAGGAGACTTTCCACTTAATAAATCAATCAAATTCCAAGCTTCACTAGCAGGTTGGTGATAGAAGGATCCTCTAGAGGCTGTATTCAAGGTTTGCTTATTTTCCCCACTAAGGCCCTCAAAAAAGTGAATTAGAAGAACTTCTTCTGGAATAGAAAGCTTTGGGCCAGTGAGATTAAGGTTAATAAAGCGGTCCCAAGATTTCCTAAGAGATTCTTCTTCCAGTTGTCTAAAAGAAATAATCTCACGCCGAAGTTCCGCCACTTTGGAGATTGGAAAATATTTAGAAAGAAAACTATTATGTAACTCCTTCCAATCTCCATGAACACTCCCTATTTTGAGTTTGTACCAATGTCTAGCTTTTCCCGTTAAAGAGAACAGAAAGAGCTTCCATTTGAGGGTCTCATCGGACATTCCTTCTATGCGAAGGAGGTCACAGACTCGATAAAACTCTCTTAGGTGTGTGTATGGGTTTTCCTCACCTTCTCCTGAGAAAGGTTGTTTTTGAACAAATTCTATGTATTCGGGGTCTATCTCAAAACTAGATGCTATGATAGACTTTGAAGACTTTGGTGGTTCGAGATGTGTGCCCGTAGGTCTATGAAATTCATAGATAGACATGTTTGAATTCATGATAGACCAGAGATCAAGGATTAGATAAGAAGAAAGAATAGCAGAGATGAGGCAAAGGATAAAAGGAAAAGTATATATATTTTTTTATTATTTTTTTTAGAAAATGATTAAGCTAGTTCGTAGTCAACTCAGCAACTGTTTCCCCGGCAACGGCGCCAAAAATGCTTGTTGACACTTGCTAACACCACTTGAATACTAGGTTGTCATCCCAAGCATGGCACTAGAGTGTACTATGGTATTTATACGCTCACAGATAATCCGCAAGCGCACGGATATCGTTGAAGCTTTTACCCGGTTAAAGGTTTTATCGTATCCACTGGGAAACGGGAGAACTGATCTACGCTCTAACTTAACCAAGAAAAGTAAATAAGTGTAAATAGAAAAGATGGTAGAATCGAATAAGAACAATATTAAAGGTAAGATAACAGTGAGTGATAATATGGGAATAGAGAATAGAGCAATTCTAGTATATGGGCGATGGTAGCAGAATAGAGAGAATAACTATGGTTTCTCTACTTCAAAGGGGTATGTCTATGTCTGGGACGAACCACGTGATAAGAGTACACCACAAAGGATGCTTATCCTTAGGCCGATAAACCCTACCCGTCCTGCTAATGAGAGGTGGACTACAGAGGACCAACGTAACTGTCACCTACGCGGCCTACCACACGATCCAGCTAGACACGGGATATCCACAAGTAATCTAGGTCTAAGCACCACGCTTACACCTATACTACAACTCTCACCTATAGCGTCCTATAGATTAAAGTACTCAAAAGAGCTGTGAACCAGAACATACATGATTAGTAATTGCAATATGAATTAGAAGTAGATTACCAGAGTCATCCCATGAGCAAGCTTGATTAGAGCTTGATCATGACGAAGTACAACCGGAGGAAGAACCGACAGGCCGGCCTCTCCTCTAATCCTCCTTCGCTCTCCATCTTGCTACTATCTAGATCTACACTAGTTTAGGGAAGAGAGGAGAGCTCTCATCTCTAAACCCTAGCTTTTGCTCTGTCTATGAATAATGAATAATGATCAAGGGGTCAAGGGGTGCCTCCTCTAGCCACCAGGGGGTCTGGTTATATAGTCCCCTCAAATGAATATGGGTCGTTGGATCAAACCGACATAGATTGAACGGTTATCCTTGATCCTTTAGGTCGGTGGAGATCTCCCGAGAAATAGAGTCCTGTTTGGACTCCAACAGAGGGCGGGCGCCCAGGGAAACAGGGCGGGCGCCCTGCCTCTGGACCCTCTCGGCCTCCGCTTCCTTCCCGTGGCTTCTGGAGTCTTCTAGATGTAAGATAATCGCGTGGCACGTTAATATCTCTATGTAATCCCGACGTGTGGGCCTTTCTTCCGTATTTCCTGATAACCCCCTACAGAAATAGACAAACACCAAAACTCGTGGAATTCTGTCAGATAAAACCCTAAGTCTAGATGTTGATTTCATTTGGATCCTTTTCTTTGTTTATTTGATAATTAAATTTAATACTTAAGGACCGTCAACAAGGAGTTCCAATCAAAATTCTGCAATGCAATGGGGCCCTAGTCAGAGACAAGTTGAACCCATCAATCCGTAATTGGCACGACTATCCAGAGGACATAAAGGATGACCTATGGAAAATCGTCTGTTGGTCAATTTTAATTTTAGGATTCCGGCAGAGAAGCTACCCCTAGTAAGACGACGTGCTATGAAGATGATGGGAGAATGCTTCCGACGTTGGAGGAATGAGCTGAACACCGAGTACATCAAAAAGGGGTTAACTTCGTACCATAAGTATGGACACATCACTCCTGCTATCTGGGCGTTGCTCGTGGCTGAGAAGGCTGCACCAGAATCTTTGGCCTTAAGTGAAAAGAACTGCTTGTAGGCGAAGAAGAACATCCACCACCCTCGTCTAGGCCCCGATGGCTATGAGGGCAAGGAAGAGATGTTTAGAAAGATGGAAGAGGAGGCCGTAGCTGCTGGGAATACAAAAGTAATGAAATTGAAGCCACGCACCAAGCGTTGGGTCTTTGCAAGGAATCTTGAAGAATCAGGCAGCAGTCTGAAATTTGCCAAGCCCGAGACCGAGGAGGTAGTGTCAAGGATAATGAAATATTCTGAAGACATCGAGAAGGGCTCATTCACTCCTTCTAGAGAGAAGGACGAGCTTAGCCTTGGCTTGGGAAACCCCGAGCACACAGGCCGTGTCAGGGGATTAGAGAAACATAAGACCTGGAAGGAAGGATTTTGAGAGGATGTGGAGATGTACAAGAAACATGGTAGAAACCGGGAGGAGAGTCTTGCCACCCTAGTGAAGACCCTAGTTGCCAAGGAACTATAGGAGCAAGGACTGTCTACTAAGCGACGGTCACAAATGGAGCCACCTAGGGATTTGGTTCTAGTTGGTAGCCCTCCAAATGTTCAAAGCAGCTAAGGTTCCAATGCAACCTCTACCTCAGTCGATCACATACGGGTGCCAACTCGTTGCATCCTGTTGATTCCCATCGGTAGGGGACAGGAGATGGCTGAGGTGGCAACGGGTCTGGCACATCCTCCAATTCCAGGCAACATCTGGCACCATAAACAGGTCCCGGCCGACTATAGTAAGGTTGAGGTGCATACCGTGAATCCTGAGTACGCGAAGCATAAGATTGAACACCCAACTAGCGAGGGGATTCGTGAGCTTGGACTACTCATGAAACAGTTCATCCTCTGGTACAAAAAGGATATTGTGTTGAATGTTTCCTCGCCAACTCCAAGTGATGTACACCTGGAGAGAGTCCACCTTGAGGATGGAGAGGTGTATTCACCGTCTCATGAGGACCACTTGATGCATGAGAGGGCACCGGCTTCTCCAACCGCCGGCGAGCAAGGGGTTGAGCCAGGGCATGATGAGACTCCACATGAGCCTCAAATAGGTGAACCTTCTGTAGCTCGTGCAGAGCCAGAGCATGAGACGCCACATGTGCCTCAGAGCCCGCAACCTTCTACAGCTCGTGCCGAGCCAAAGCGTGACGAGACACCACATGTGCCTCATAGCCCAAAACCTTCTACAGCTCGTGCCGAGTCAGAGCATGACGAGACACCACATGTGCCTCCTAAGCCACAACCTTCTCCAGCTCGCCTCGAGCAAGGCCATGATGAGATGGCACAGACTTTTCAACATGCACCGCCGACACATGAAGAACTACTCCCTCTAGTATGTGAAGCTCGTGAAAAGATCCCCATCATGATAAGGTCAATAGGGTCAAAATCTTTTGTGGATATGAACGTCTCGGGTATGTACAAGTGGTATGCTCATGACCAGTTCAAGCCTAAGAACCAAGGCCCGAACAAATTTGCCTACAGGATGCCCACTGACACCTCAGACTACACAACGATAACAAAGTATCCAGATGTTAAAACCATCAAGTGGTCAAAGGATTGCCCGAAAGAATATGTAAAAGGCAAACGTTTCCTACCAAACCGGATCTTGTGTAAGATGCCATATGGAATGAGAAGGTTCCATGATTGGTAGTACTTGCATGTTTCACGTACAGAACTAAATGTGTTGGAAGCAGTAATATCTGCTCGCACATTTGGAGGCCCTGCTTCGGGTATTGCCTTTGACTTCAGCGACATCCAATCATGCTTTCACCTTAGTTCAATGTCGATGAATCAGATTCGCACTTGGTGCCTGTTGATATTTGGGAACGCAATAAGGAATTGATCCGCAAGCGCACGGATATCGGTGAGCACTTCACCCGGGAAATTATCCAGAGTATCGTATTTATTTTTTACCACTAGGAGAAAGAGTGCATCTGACTAACCGGTCTATTACTACTAACCTTTAGGCACAAAGAATGTCTTTCGATGTGAGTGATAAATAGAGAAGACTGCAACCGTAGTCTCCTTCTAACCTTGGTAAGGATGATCTACTGTTCTAATGGGGAGGCTAACGAAATCTAGACAACACAAAGGATGTTCGACCCGCACCTATAAACCCTATCCTTCCTGCTAACGAGATGTGATCTACAAAGGTAGCTCGGAATTGTCACGTTCCTCACTACTACCACGGTCCAGCTAGTCAGAGAATATCTATGAGTACCCCAGCCTAAACACCACGTTTACGCCAGCAATGATTACTCTAAACTCTACGCGAAGAGATTAAAGTAAACTCATAAACCATAAGAACAATAAAACAAGAACTTACTAGAATTTAGAAGTCGAATTACTGAAGAATCCTAGGAGCAAGCTTCGGGTTAGGAGAACTTGATCCCGCAGGTACAAGCTTGGAGTAGACACCGACAGGCCGGGCTTCCTCCACTCTACACCTCCACTCTATCTCTCTCAATCTAGTAGAAACTAGAAGATCTATTTCTACCTTACATTGGTTGCTAAGCCTAAAAAGAAATATTAATTAGAGAAGAGGTTTTCCTTCGAGGGCACCCCTCAGTCTCTATGATAATTTCTTCATGTCTTCTCCAGGGGCCAGGGGGCCTTGCTTATATAGTCGTCCCCTTCTATGCGTTTTTGGATCGATAGGCGAGGTGGTACTATGTTTTTCTTGATCCAATAGGTCGGTGGAATATCCCGAGCGAAAGAGTCCTGATTTGGCTCCAACAGGGGGGCGGGCGCCCTGGGCCTGGCCCAGTTTTGCCTCCGCTTCGGTCTCGTGGCTTCTGGAGTCTTCTAGATGATGTAAAATTACGTGATGCGTTGATATCTCTATGTAATCCCGACATGTGGGCCTTTCTTCCTTATTTCCTGATAAGCCCCTGCAGAAACAGATAAACAACAAAACTCGTGGAATTCTGTCAGATCAAACCCTAATTCTAGGTGATGGTTGCATATTGGTCATTTCTCTTGTTTATTTGATAATTAAAATTGATACTTAAGAACCGTCAACAAATACCCTCATACTTAGGCTTTTACTCGTCCTCGAGAAAAGGATGGTTAAGAAAAATATCTGGGGTAAAACATTTAAAACATTCTCTTTATAATTGCAGGGTGTTAAAAATTCACTGTGTACCATGGTTAAGAGTAAAGATCCTTTCTTCTCAATCCTGTCACTTGGAGTTTTTTGTATATTTTTTTGAAAGAAAGTAGTATACCTTTTGATCCTCATAGGTTCTCTCAGATCACTCATTAGCTTTTATATATATCTCACTGAGGCTGTTTTATTTTTTTGCAAAAATTCTCAAGCATTCTTACTTTGCATTTATTGCCTGATCAAAACGGGATCCGAGGAGGGGAATGTCATACTCTTAGATCAAAGACTTTGGAAATTAAAAACTTTGTCAACTCTTGCTGGCATATTGCTTATTAGAGGGACCATGAGCTATCATTTTTTTTCTTTTCTTCTTTTTTTTAAGTGGATACTGAGGTACCCCTAATTCTACTGCCGGACACTTGTCCATTTTTTTCTGCGAGGTTGTCGAGCACTTGCTCCTTTTTATTTCCTCAAAATATTTCTATTTTTGCATAGCCCATGCCTCTAATGCAATAATACTTCGGAAGAGTGAATCTTACTGAAATAATGTCTTGATCTTAGGAGCATGATAAATCTCTCAACAAGGGTCTAACTCATTTTGAACAAACTCAATACAGAGCAGATAGCTTTTATAATCATAATTAATATTTTCAGTTTTATCAGGCATATAAAACACTGAGGATGGTAGCTAGAAATTTGAATATTTTGAAATAAATTCTCCAAGCAACAATGATATCAAGAATAAGAAACTCATACTCTATCATCACATATTCCAATTGACTTATGTAACACAGGGTTTTAAAATGATTTTATAATAATTGCAAGTTTTTAGGATATATCACAGATTGAGATTAATCATGATTAGAAATATTTTAATTCTTTTATTTTATCATGTTGGAAATAGTAATCTGCATAATCCAGAATAAATGTATGTGTAAAGTAAAGTGTGCAAAGTGTGCACCTGAATTGAGGAGTGGTGTAGTCGGAGTGTGTTTAGCATGTCGAGGGATCTCCCCCATACTTGTTTTCTGCTTTCTTGCACAAAAATAAAGTAGAGACACACAAGACATAATAATAATAATACTCTTTATTGATCTTGTGGAATTTAGTACAAAAGACTGATAGCAAACTGATAATAATAGTAAACTGATGATAATAGCAAACTTAAACCGAATTTAAAGATAGATAACTAAGATGCATTGCCTCAAGGTCTAATCTAGATAACTTAGCGGCGCTCTAATTCCTTGATCTTCTTGTTGGCACTGGCAAGATCCTGCCTAAGGCCTAGTATAATAGTGTTGTGGTTAGAGAGCTGCCTAGTAAGGGAATTAATCGAGGACTGGAGGTCTATGATAACTCTATCTAGCCTGCGAACTTCCTCATCAATATCCATTATAGTCTTGCGACGCTTGGGAGGTGTCTCAAAAGCATTGAGAGAGTGCTTTGGGGCTGCCTTTGGAGGGATGAAACGGACTTTGGCTGCTCTAATCCCTTCAAAGTAAGGCCTTTCCTCCTCTGTAGTGTAGCGAATACTGCTGATCTCGCCGCTCCGGTTGGTCTTGACTCCAACGACCCTCTCATTGGGTCTAGGTGGAAGGATCCTTGTGCCGGTTGGCACCTTGATGGTGGTCTTCGTCTTGGATGATGATCCTGTGAGGAGTAGGGGTTGTGGTGGTGCGGTGAGAACTGGTTGAGCATGGTAAGATTGGGCGGAGCTGCGTTGGCGTAATGGCATGGCTTCTAGCTGACGCTCTGTGTTGGCCAGGACGAGAGCACGGGCATCGGGGTCTTCCACAGGCTCTATGTTGAGGTTGAAGGGGACGACTTCCCAATCATCATGGTACTTGTCGGCCATTGGAGTAGCAAGGAACTAATAAAATTTTAATTGAAGGAGAGCTAATCAAGCTCTAATTGAAGGAGAAAAAGCTCGGTGGCTTGGTGTTTGAAAACTGAGGTCAGGGGTCTGTTTATATAGGGGTCAAAAGGATGCCTCTATGGGTTGTTCGGGTTGCTCCCGTCGATGTGCGTGCGAAACTTTCCATCCGAGGGATTATTCGGATCACCCTAAGTGCATTTTCCATAACAGAGAAAGTCGGGACCGAGGGGGGACAGGGGCTGGGCGCCCGCCCACTTGACCTGGGCGCCCGCCCTCTCTCTGGCCCCTCTGTGGGCCCACTTCTCCGAGCGTGTTTCTAGATGCGAAATTATTTAGAAAAATATATATATGACCCAAAACCATCAGACAAAAAATATCGGGCTCTAATTCTCCATGGGAAGGTAAAAATGGACTACGTCTATTTCTTCAAATTCCTCATTGGGCTCTAAAAATAATTTAAGACGTTGACCATTTACCTTGAATAACGTACCTTCGCTATTTTGAAGTGTGATAGCTCCGTGGGATGATGAATTGATTACCTTGAATGGTCCTTCCCATTTGCTCCAGAGTTTTCCATGACCGAAAAGCTTCACCCTGGAATTAAAAAGTAATACCTTATCTCCGGGTGTGAACTCCTTCTTCTTGATTCTCTTGTCATGCCACCTCTTGACTCTTTCTTTGTAGATTTTTGAATTGTGGTATGCCTTCTCTCGCCATTCTTCCAATTCTGATAGTTGCATTCTTCTATAATCTCTAGCAACATCTAGGTCCATATTCCATCTCTTTATGGCCCAGTGTGCTTTGAACTCTAGTTCAACAGGTAGATGACAAGTCTTCCCGTACACCAATTGGTATGGAGACATTCCGATTGGGGTCTTGTATGCTGTCCGGTATGCCCAGAGTGCATCGGGTAACTTGTCTTTCCACGCTGTTCCCATTTCATTTACTGTCTTCTGAAGAATATTCTTGATTTGTTTGTTGGAAGTCTCTGCTTGGCCACTTGTCTGAGGATGATAGGGGGTAGCGACGTTGTGACGGATTCCATGTCTTGATAGGTATTGCTTGAAGCGTTTGTCGATGAAGTGAGCTCCTCCATCACTTATCACTACTCTGGGGACTCCAAATCTTGGAAATATAATTTCTTCGAACATCCTCTTTGAACTGACGTTGTCGGCATGCTTGCAAGGTAATGCTTCTACCCACTTGGAGACATAGTCAACTGCCACCAAGATGTACTCACACTTCTTTGATGGAGGAAATGGACCCATGTAGTCTATTCCCAGACATCAAAGAGCTCAATCTGAAGGTTGTTGGTGAGTGGCATTGCATCCCTTGTATTTATGTTTCCGTGTCTTTGACATGGCCCACATCTTCTGATATATTGCTTCGTGTCTTCATACATTGTAGGCCAATAGAATCCACACTGCCAGATCTTTGAATGTGTACGGAATGCTCCATAGTGACCTCCATATGGTGATGAATGACATCTGTCGATGATCTTCCATCCTTCCTCAGTGGTCACACATCTCCTGAGTAAGCCATCAGAGCATACTCGGAAGAGGTATGGCTCATCCCATATATGTGAACGACTTTCTTGAATAAGCTTCTTCTTGTTTGCTCCTGGTGGTACATACCCTGAAACCATAAAATTAACAATATCTGCATACCAGGGGTCAGACCTGTTAATCCCGTAGAGCATGTCGTCTCGGAGTGAATCATTGATTGGGGTTTCCTGTGGACTCTTAAAATACATTCTAGACAAGTGATCAGCAACAGAATTTTCTACTCCCTTTTTATCTTTTATTTCTAAGTCAAATTCTTGGAGTAATAAAATCCATCTAATCAGGCGAGGTTTAGCATCTTTTTTAGTGAGCAAATATTTTAATGCAACATGATCAGTGTAAACAATTATTTTAGCTCCAACTAAATAAGATCTAAATTTATCAATGGCAAAGACAACAGCCAGAAGCTCTTTTTCAGTGGTTGCATAGTTAAGTTGAGCTCCTGTCAAAGTTTTACTGGCATAAGCAATTGCATGATGCTTCTTACCTTTAGTTTGTCCCAATACTGCCCCCACAGCATATTCACTAGCATCACACATAATTTCAAAAGGCAACGACCAATCAGGGGGTTGAATGATTGGTGCAGAGATGAGTGCTTTCTTTAATAAATTGAAAGATGTTAGACATGCATCATTAAATTCGAAAGGAGCATCCTTGGCTAGCAAAAGAGTAAGTGGTCTAGCAATAAATGAAAAATCTTTTATGAATCTACAATAAAAACCAGCATGGCCAAGAAAGCTTCGAATTCCTTTTATGTTCACAGGTGGAGGTAGTTGTTCAATTACTTCAATTTTAGCTTTGTCTACCTCAATCCCTCTTTCAGACACTAAGTGTCCTAGCACTATTCCTTCCCTAACCATAAAATGACATTTTTCCCAATTAAGGATTAAGTGCTTTTCTTCATATCTTTGCAAAACCTTGTCTAGGTTTTCAAGACAACTATCAAAAGTTTTTCCATAAACAGAGAAATCATCCATGAAAACTTCCATAATCTCTTCAATCATATCAGAAAATATAGACATCATGCATCTTTGAAAAGAAGCTGGTGCATTACATAACCCAAAAGGCATTCTACAATAAGCATAAGTTCCATAAGGGCATGTAAAAGTGGTTTTGCTTTGATCATCGGGATGGATCGGGATTTGATGATACCCTGAATATCCATCTAAGAAACAAAAGAACGAATAGTTTGCTAACCGCTCTAGCATCTCATCTATAAAAGGTAAAGGAAAGTGATCCTTTCTCGTGGCTTTATTTAGTTTTCTATAGTCTATGCACATCCGCCATCCTGTGACGGTGCGTTGCGGAATTAGCTCATTCTTTTCATTCATAATAACTGTCATGCCTCCCTTTTTGGGCACAACTTGTACTGGGCTCACCCACTCACTGTGCGGCACAGGATATATAATCCCTACATGCAGCAGCTTTATAACTTCCTTTTTAACTACCTCTCTCATAGTGTTGTTAAGTCTACGTTGGGGTTCTCGAGAGGGTGTAACAGAAGGATCTGTTGGAATACGATGTGTACAAATCATAGGACTGATTCCTGTAAGATCTTGAAGTGAATAGCCAAAAACCGAGTGATGTTTCTCAAGGATGGTCATTAATCGCAGAGTTTGATCCTGAGTGAGGTTATCGCTAATGATCACAGGGAACTCTGGATTATTGTTTAGGAAAGCATAGGTAAGACCGGGTGGTAAAGTTTTAAGTTCTATGGGGGGTCTAGGTGTTTCTGCAAACTCATCTAAGGGTTCAGGCTCAGAAGGTTCGTCTTCTTCTTCAGTGAAGAAAGGAGTTTCGTCTTCTAAGTCTGGTTCATCTAAAAGCTCTAGAGATGCAGCCTTTACTTCCTCCATAGGATCAGGCAAAAGATATGACTCGGCCTTATTATTTAAGGAGTGTGAAATTATTATTGGGAATTTAAAGGTTTTTCCAAAAGAAATGTGTAGCTTTCCAGTATGACCTTCATAAAGGAGTCTTCTAAAAGGTTGTCCTATCAACAGGTCGAAGTCCCATGTATCAAAGATATAGAAGTTCAAATGAACCATGGAGCCTTCTACCGTAAGAGGTAGGATATTAATAATTCCAAGACTGGGGACTAATCGTCCCGAAGATTCCTTTATGACCTTTGTTGTGGGGGTTAAGATAAGATTTTTAAATAGTTTAAGTGCAAAGGATTCAGACATAATGTTGATCCCCACAACAGGATTATAAAGAGCATTAAATCGATCAGAATTATAAGCACAGCGTACAGTTATAGAGGGTGTGTCCAAACGGATCACATCAGAGGAAAGCTCTGATTCCTCCAACCATTCGCTACTCATTACTGAGATAAGCTCTCTCAATTGATATTCACTTGGTAAATAAATGCTAAATTGGCCGTTTTGGGGTTTGTCAATAGAATGGTAGTTTGAAATATTTCCAAAATCGGCAAAAAGATCGGATTCTATATCCAGCATGAAGTCCGGTAGTGGAATTTCTTCCTCTTGTGGCTCAGAACTTGGGATAGCTAAAGTAGATGAAGAATTTGGCAGAGTGTCTACTTCGGCTTCGTAGGTTTCATCATGAAGGGTATTATCCATCTCAGCTTCTAGGATTCTATCTAGGATCACTGTAGCTTCATCAGCAGGGATGCGAAAGAAAGAACCTCTAGACATTGTGTGAAGCATTTGTTTGTGATTTTTCTGAAGACCTCAAAAAAAGTGAAATAAAAGAACAGGGTCTTCAAGATTAAGGTTTGGACCAGATTCTAAAAGATCAGAAAAACATTTCCAGGATTTTCCCAAAGTTTCATTATCTTTTTGTTTAAAAGATAGAACTTCGAGTCTAAGGTCGGCTATACGGTCAAGGGAATAGAAATCTAGGCAAAAGTTGGCTCGTAAAACTCCCCATTCACCTTGTTGTTGACTTACCTTCTGACTGTACCATTGTCTAGCTTCTCCCCTTAGAGAAAAAGGAAAAAGCTTCCAACGTAAAGTCTTATCAGAAATGCCTTCAGTGCGAAGACAATCACATGTTTGCTCAAAATCTCTAATATGAAGGTAAGGGTTTTCGTCTTCCTTTCCCGAAAAAGATAGGTTTTGAATCATAGCAATCAACCTAGAACTTAACTTATACTGGGATGTTTGGATAGGCTGTGATGATTCCCATGGTAAAAGGTCAGTTGCTAAAGGGATTGCAGACTCATGGATCGATTTAGAATTTTGGTTTTCCATAAGGTAAAAGTAAAGAAAATAAATAAAGGATATAAAAGATAAGAAAAGATAAAAGTATAGATACAAGCTAGTAGCAAGACACATGTTATCTCAGCAACCGTCTTTCTCCCCGGCAACGGCGCCAGAAATGCTTGTTGATATTTGGGAACGCA
Source organism: Sorghum bicolor (assembly GCF_000003195.3). Lineage (NCBI taxonomy): Eukaryota > Viridiplantae > Streptophyta > Magnoliopsida > Poales > Poaceae > Sorghum > Sorghum bicolor. Next base: position 18,483,768 of record NC_012879.2, on the reverse strand, counting down.
ATAAGGAATTGATCCGCAAGCGCACGGATATCGGTGAGCACTTCACCCGGGAAATTATCCAGAGTATCGTATTTATTTTTTTACCACTAGGAGAAAGAGTGCATCTGACTAACCGGTCTATTACTACTAACCTTTAGGCACAAAGAATGTCTTTCGATGTGAGTGATAAATAGAGAAGACTGCAACCGTAGTCTCCTTCTAACCTTGGTAAGGATGATCTACTGTTCTAATGGGGAGGCTAACGGAATCTAGACAACACAAAGGATGTTCGACCCGCACCTATAAACCCTATCCTTCCTGCTAACGAGATGTGATCTACAAAGGTAGCTCGGAATTGTCACGTTCCTCACTACTACCACGGTCCAGCTAGTCAGGGAATATCTATGAGTACCCCAGCCTAAACACCACGTTTACGCCAGCAATGATTACTCTAAACTCTACGCGAAGAGATTAAAGTAAACTCATAAACCATAAGAACAATAAAACAAGAACTTACTAGAATTTAGAAGTCGAATTACTGAAGAATCCTAGGAGCAAGCTTCGGGTTAGGAGAACCTGATCCCGCAGGTACAAGCTTGGAGTAGACACCGACAGGCCGGGCTTCCTCCACTCTACACCTCCACTCTATCTCTCTCAATCTAGTAGAAACTAGAAGATCTATTTCTACCTTACATTGGTTGCTAAGTCTAAAAAGAAATATTAATTAGAGAAGAGGTTTTCCTTCGAGGGCACCCCTCAGTCTCTATGATAATTTCTTCATGTCTTCTCCAGGGGCCAGGGGGCCTTGCTTATATAGTCCTCCCCTTCTATGCGTTTTTGGGTCGATAGGCGAGGTGGTACTATGTTTTTCTTGATCCAATAGGTCGGTGGAATATCCCGAGCGAAAGAGTCCTGATTTGGCTCCAACAGGGGGGCGGGCGCCCTGGGCCTGGCCCAGTTTTGCCTCTGCTTCGGTCTCGTGGCTTCTGGAGTCTTCTAGATGATGTAAAATTACGCGATGCGTTGATATCTCTATGTAATCCCGACATGTGGGCCTTTCTTCCTTATTTCCTGATAACCCCCTGCAGAAACAGATAAACAACAAAACTCGTGGAATTCTGTCAGATCAAACCCTAATTCTAGGTGATGGTTGCATATTGGTCCTTTCTCTTGTTTATTTGATAATTAAAATTGATACTTAAGAACCGTCAACAGTGCCTGTAAGTCCTCTTCCTCTTGATATGATCTGAAAGTAACCTAGTTGGATTTTGCTAAAACTAACTTATGTCATGATTTTTAGAATGCAAGCACACTTTATGAAATCTACACGCTCAACAAAAGCCGGGTATGTAGACCCTATGCCTATAGCACAAATAAATTTTAATTACCCATCGAGATGGGAATTGGATGCGCCACAGCTAGCTGCTGGAGGGACGTTGGCGGAGAAAGAAAAGATCCGTGCGGCCAAAATAAGAGAAGGGACTCTTAAGGTTGCGGCGTGGATTGCCGTATGTCTAAAGAATCTCCAACACTTCAAAACAATATGGATTCCATACCACTTCAAGTAAGTTCGATTAATTGTATACTTAACGATTGTTCGGTTTATCTTATTTTGATGCAAAGATACTTATGTGTTTATTTAAAATTGTTGTAGCAATCACTGGATAGTCATAGGTGTCGATGTCGGGATGAACATGGCATGGATTTGTGATTCTGCAGATTTTGACCCTCACACATATAAAGACTTCATGTCAATTCTCATTACGTAAGCAAATTAGTAATTCTAGTAACCTTATATGATTCACTTTAATATCGACTTCTGCATACTATAAGTCATATCGATTCTCATTCAAACAGGGCATTCAGGGCCTATGTCAAGAATCACAAAGGAAGGCATGATCCAGGTCTGGGGAGCCACTTGCGTTTCAAATCTCTATGTTCGGTAAGTGCGACTTAGTTTGGCATAAAATTACTAATTTTTTCAGTACTTATACTTGACATCTCCATTTGCAAATTGAAACAAAGTTTCCCAAGCAAAGGCCAGGGAGTCTCCATTGTGGATACTATGTATGTGCTTTCAAGGCTACAGGAGACACCCTGAATTGGTAAGTTTGAATCTCTTAGTGGGTTGTAGTATGAAAACATAGTATTTTTCACTTAGCTTTGCAATCTCTTCTTTACACTAGACCTAAACTTGTCTTTTACGATCTTGTAGTGGAAAGAAGAAAAAGGACTAAAAAAGGATGTCTACAGGGAAGATGACCTCTTAGAGATTGTCGGTGACCTTTGCAATTTTATAATGGACCATGTTGTTTATTACAAAGGTGATTACCATAACCCACATTCCGACTTAGGTAGCAATCCTCTTTACCAGCACCTCCGTCAGTGGATAGGCTATGTCTAGGTCGTTGATTACATGTGAACTTGTTGGAATGGACTGTGATCGATTTGTATTAGTACTTGAAAATTTCCAGACTCTTTTGGATGGATTTGTAATGGACTTGGAAGCATTTTGGACTTGAAATGTGGTGCTGTGTATATGTATGGATATTTATGTTGTGAATCTGTGATGTTGAGAATCTGATTATATATGTATATATGTATGTGGTGCTGTGTTGTGCTGTGCTGTCAACTCGATTATTGTAATTTTTATTTTTTTCTGAAAAATAACTGTAGGGGCGGTTCTAGATTGAGCCGCCCTTGCAAATGCAGACAATAGAGGCGGCTAAGACACAAGCCGCCCTTACTAATGCTCACTATAAGAACGGCTGGAAGCACCAGCCGCTCTTACAGTGGTCATTAGTAAGGGCGGTTGTTGTTTCCAACCGCCCTTACAGTGGGCCACTGTAAGGGCGGCTAGTGTTGACCGCCCTTACAGTGAATTTCACTGTAAGAGCGTTTGCATGCCAGCCGCCCTTACAGAGCTTATTTAGCCGCCCCTGCTGTACTTGACTGTAGTAGTGGGTGGAGCCACAGAATTGGAAGGATATGGTGGAGTAGTTCACCACCTACTAGCTACGTGACCCTAAAGAAGGGAAGAAAGAAAAGATAGCCACCTACCACCTACATGCTGGGCCCTCGGCAAAGGTTTTTTATTCTTTTTGTTTTTTGAGCCCATTTTTTTGTGGTTCTAAAATACATTATTTTGAACCCAAATTTAAAATTTGGTCCAATTTTGAATTTTTTAATATATTTTCTTAGTTTAATTCTTTTCTTTTTTTTGCCGGATATTTCAAATTTGAACTGCAGATGCATGAAATAAAGCAGTGTAGTGTTTTAAAAAATGTTATTCATGATATTTGGTGTATTTTGAGTCTCTATCTAGGAACTCTCATCAAATTTCGCACATCTTCTTTGCGTAACATGACGAGCGACTTGTGGAATAAGTGTTTTAAAATTATATAAAATTCATACGAAGTCCAAAAGTCATGAAACTTGTTGAGGTATCATGTCATCGCATGTGTAGGTTGTGATAAAAATTTGAGAAGGATGTCTAAAATCCAGACATCTCCACGAGTGATCACTTGTGACCAAATGTGGAGATGTGTGGGTTTTAGGCATCTAACATCGTAATTTGCTTGAAACCTTCTTTATTTTTTACCATAGTCTACACATGCGATGAAATGGCACCTTGATGAGTTTCGTGATTTTCGGACTTTGTATGGATTTTATATAATTTTAAAACACTTTTTTGGTATATGCCTTGTTATGTTACATGAAGAAGATGTACTACATTTGATGTGAGTTCCTAGATAGGAACTCAACATACACCAAATAACATGAATAATATTTTTTGAAACACTCTATTACATTATTCCATGCAGGTACAGTTCAAATTTAAAATATCTAAAAAAATCACCGAAACAAAAAAAATTAAGGAAATATATGAAAAAAGTCAAAATTGAACCAAATTGTAAAAATAAGTGCAAAACAATATATTGTAGCACCACAAAAAAATTAGGCTAAAAAACAATAAAAATAAAAAAAATTCTTTGCCGAGGGTCGAGACTGACCCTCGACAAAGGGAGTCTTTGCCGAGGGCTTGGCCAGACCCTCCGCAAAGAATTTTTTTAAAAAAAATTAAAATCTTTGCCGAGGGCTTTGAATTGACGCCTTCGGCAAAGCCCACTAACCTAAAAGGCCGAAACAGCCCAACTAAGCCCGTGCCCTGCCTTATCCGCCCACGCGCCCCTCCCTTCCCAGGCTCGCTGCCGCCACCAGGATCCCTGCGCTCGCCGCTGCGCGCCACCCTCAGCCACCCGTCCCGCAGCGCGGCTCGCCTCCCCTTGCCCGGCGCCGCGCTCGCCCTGCCCCGAGGAGGCTCACCGCCGGGGCCCTCCCCCGCCGCAGTGCCCCGCGCGGCAGTTGCCGCCACTCCAGCCATCGCCGGCCGCCCCGAGGAGGCTCGCCGCTGAGACACGCTAGATCTGGTGGTGGCGCGTGTCTCCGGCAGAGATCCCGCGCCATCTGGTTCGTCACCATGACCGCCCGCCACTGCTACCCAACCCAACCCGCGGCTTCTCCGGGTGGGGTTTCGATTTTGGTTTTGGTTGGGAGTACAGACCTAGGATATACCTTTTGCTTTGCTACGCGCGCGCATCCAGGTTGTTGAACGATATGCATTCTGCTCGATTTAGGATCTTTGTCGCTTGCCATGGCTAGCTGGGCAATAAGAGGTTAACGATTCAGCTCTATGTTCGTTCCAAATTCAGTTTGGGCAGGCAGGCTTTGCTGTTACGTGATCCCACCATTATGTTCTAGTCTAGGAATCCATAGCATTCGCAGTGAATCCAGTAGATCGGTAGGCCCTGGATTGCTGTACGTCAAGATGCTTAGCGATTCAGTGCTAATAATTCCATTTAATTGAGATTCAGTGCTAGTACTATTTGTTGAAAACTGTACTCAACTTCCTTGGCATCAATGGCAGTAGTGAAAGAAAATATTCTAATTCATCTTGTTTGTTTAATGGACATGATTTTCTCATATCTAAAATGTCGGTTTTGCATGGGCCTTGATTATTAAGCTACAGGCCCTATAAGTGAGGTAGCAGTAGCAGTAGCAACCTTCAGTGTCTACTTTCGTTTTTGTTATCCAAGAGAATAGCTTCATATTTCTAATTTTGCATTTCCTTAGCACTTTTAATGTATACAATTGAAGGCGTATTTTTTGGCTCGTAGTTGGGTTGCCCAAGATCCAATGCTCATGCCTTTTCCATTCTATTCTAATGCAGAGTCTATACACTTACAGCATGCAGATTCTGAGCGGTATAACATCTTCTAAGTGACTGGATTTTGTTACCATGAAGTCTAAACTGACTGAAATTTAGATGTTTCACTCCATACTATTCAAAAGAGCCTTTTGATCTATGTCTAAACTGAGAATATTGGGTTTGCTCATCAGTAACTGATATATGTCCTTTCACTCCATTCTTCAATTGTTTTTCGAAGTCAAATCCCTTGTGTTTTATTCTTATTATTTTGTGATGATTACTTGGTCACCATTATGTCTTGTAACTGTTCAATTTATTTGAGCATCGATAATTATGGTATTTATTGATTTATTGAAACTGTCCCTGTATTTTCTTTTTTTTTTAAAAAAAAAGAAAATATATTTTAGTTGGCTGTTCAGTTTATCCCCAAATTTAACATTTGTCTTTTACAGAATTAGCACGGAGCATGAAAAGTTTGGTTTTGAAGTCGACACAATCATGGGTTTGTAAGAAAGATACGAAATAATGAGGAATTTGTGCCTAAAGTTAGTACTCTTGGCCTTGATATGATGTTCTGGACATGTACTGTGCAGGTGAGCATATTTTTATTTTTTATGCTTTTCTGACATAGTCTTATTCACCTTTGTCTTGGGAGTTGTTGGGCTTTACTCAGTTTGTTTAAAGATCCCTGTCACCCTACTCCTGCTTCATGTGTATCCATATGTTTTAGCTGAACTAGAACATGCAGCCTTAGAAAAAATATGACTGAAATTCTTAAAGTGTATGTTTTTGCTCTCATATGTTTCTCTGGTTGGCACCTTAGGTGCCTGATATAAACCACCTTCAAGGAAATGCCTCGTTTGCATTTGTTCTTGTAAAAGGTCAGATTTATATTGCTTACCTAATTACCTGCACTTAGCTAGTTTCCATTAAGTGATCTAAATCAGTCCCATGTTTTGGTTCTAAATATGTTTTGTCAATTCTATAGGATATCAGTCAGCAAGCACAAAAGTCGATTGTGGAAGAGTGCACTAGTCATCTTTTGGTGTAAGTTATTTTCCAACTACTTTTGTTGGTTCATCATACTAGTAGGATGGATCTAGCTAGAGTAGTGAAAATCTGAATTTTATTTGTAAAGGATGTGTTTCCTGAACTACACAAACTATGAATGAACAATCTTGAAGTTTATTTCCTGTAAAAAATGTGGTAGGCCTAGATAGTTTACTTCTACTCTTTGTATATTTGGATGATGATTATGACTTATGTGATATGGTCAGATTTGGTATTATATATTTGCTGTGCTGTGGTTCGATTGGATTTGAAATTATATACGCTGTGCTAACTGCTTTATTAAAATTTGATTATTGTAATTTTTTTGCTGTAGTTGTGTCTTTGCCGAGGGCCTAGCAATAGCCCTCGGCAAAGATTTTTTTTTTTAAAAAAATCCTGAACATTTCTTTGCCGAGGGCCAAGGATGAGGCCCTCGGCCAAGGTCTTTTTTTAAAAAATATAAAATTTCTCTGCCGAGGGCCTAGCAGAAGCCCTGGGCAATTTTTTTTTAAAAAAAACATTTCTTTTCCGAGGGCCGGCCCTCGGCAAAGAAACCACTAACAGTTTCAGCGCCGTGACGGCTGCTTTTCTTTGCCGAGGGCCAATCTTGGCCCTCGCCAAAGGCTTTGCCGAGTGCTCGATAAAGGGCCCTCGGCAAAGACCCCCTTTACCGTCTAAAATTTTTCCGAGGGGTCTTTGCCGAGGACAGCCCTCGGCAAAGGCTTTGCCGATGGTTTTTTGGCCTTTGCATGTGAGTCCAGTAGTGCACCCTTGATGTTCTACTATGTGGTGGAGCATCACTTGCCTCAAAGAGTGATGAGGCAGTTTGGTAGGAAGTAAAATTTCCCTCTGCAGCATGAGACGGTTGCATGAGTAAGCTGCTGTTTCCATATATGCCAACTCACCATTGCAAGCTGCATACATGGCCTTTAAAATTGACATGTCTCATCCTTGTATAATTTCTAGGAGGAGCAGGTTCAAGGGCCAGAACTGGCTTCAGGGGCATCAAAACTATGTGCAAGCATGGGAAGCTAGAGAGAGGGTGGAACAGGATGATGGTGCTCGTTGTTTGGTCAGCGAGTTTCGTGAGTTCCTGGCATGGCTTCACAGGTCCACAAGAATCAGTGTGCATCAACCGCTGTCTAGCATTCCAATAGACGAAGAAGGGAGCAACGACAATGACCCCTATGATTTGATGACAAGGACGAGCATGCAGCCACAGCAAGCGCCCCTTGAGAACTACATGGTATGGGTTTGCATTGATCTATGGCTTATTCCACCTTCAGTTTGAATTATGCAGTCATGATAATTATGCATCTGTTGTAGGCAAGTCAACTTGGTCACCTTTCCAATGAGGCCGGAGAAAGACTAGTTACAAGTTTTGGACAGAGATTAAAAACAGAGTTATTTAACAATTTTCAAATTTTAATTTCAAATGACATTTTGAAGCACTAAATGATTTCAAATGAAAAGGTTGTAAACAACAAAGTTTCATAACATTTTGAACTCCATAAGTTTTATTTTGATCATTTCTCCATTTGAGATCGTTTGAAAGTTTTAAAATAATTTTAAATGCTTAATTTGTATTATTTGGTGTCTATTTATTGTGCCGCCCCTATAATATGCGCGGCTGGATTAGAGCAGCCCCAATAAATCAAGCTATTTATAGGGACAGCTGGTTTGACCACTATTAAAAAAAGAGAATGTTGCTACAAAAAAAGTTTGTAACAGTTGATTAAATAGCTTTTATTTAGACTATGCCATCGTTCTGCTGGATGTGAGTACGTATCAGATTTCTTGAACATTTTGTCTAGCCTCGTTGTCTTAGGCTTGGGCTAGTTCTAGGGAGAGATTTAGGCCAAGTGGGTAGAAAAAAAATCTTATGTTTTCACTATAGCTTTAGCATGGATATATATACTGCTAGTGAACGAAGGTGGTATATATTATCGTCGCTAATGATATTAATAAAAGCATATAAAAACTGATTCTACACTGGTGTAGAAAACGGTCTAGCTCAAAGATATATATATGATGCTTGAACCATATTACACATTGAATTTTGCCATTAAAAAACAAAGCATTTACTTCTCTAGATCGTTAGAGCATCTTCAATAGTCTTTCAAAAGCTCACTCTAATATATTATCATTTGTTAAGCCATTTGTATCTAATTTTTTTTACTCTTTAATAGTTTTTCTATATCTTGTATACACTTTAGAGAGTCATTCTTATTTTTCATTTTGGACTAGCGAGAAATCCGAAATAGAAAAAGACTATATAGCTGTTGAAAGATATTTTATCATCAAAATCTCTATTTCTAGCAGTTAAGAAGCCTATAAAGAGTCTCTTGAAGTTGGTCTAATGATATTTTGTGCGTCTACTGAAATTGGTTATTTTACTCAAAAAAATTTATCATTAGCCACATCGAAATTTTCCATTAGAAGAACAAGTATACTCCAAGAGAGGGCATTCTAGCATTCAGAATGAATCATAGACCACATCTCATTCGTCGGGGTCATAGGATCGATATGATAGGTACGTGTAGTACAGGATTTGAACTGTGATCTGACATTCTACCTTTGGCCCACGTGCGTGCTTCTTCCTCTTGTGCGCTTGCCCCTTCTCCCTCCAACCACACTGCCACACCATCCCCACCGCCACCTCCCTTCACAGCGCCTCACCCCGGCCGGACCATCCGCTGGTCTAGACCACTAGTGGCAGCTTGGTCTACGACGCCGGAGTTCCACATTGCCTGCCTACCACCCACCGGATCTCTAGCTCCTCTCACCAGCCGTGGGATCTCAGAGCTCCTCCTTGCCCGGAGCCTGGAGCACGCCTAGATCTCGGAGCTCCTGCATTGATTTTATTTGAAGAAGTAATGGGATGGAAACTCAAACTTTTATATGGATCTCGCTATAAGGCTATAGACTTACAGGAATAGTAGTAAATAATCGTATACACTTTGAGAAAAGTTCAAGTACACAGGGTAAAATATTCTTCTCTTTTTCTAATAATTTGCTAGAAACTAAGGATATCCAAATGCCCAGCGGAGGGCGTGTTTGTTTGCCTCAGATTGCCAGACCCAACTGGTGCAGTGCATCTTGTTACAGAGCATCTCCAACAGTTTGTTAAAGTACTTGCCATCCAAAAAAATTGGCAAAAGAGGCAAAAAACTTGCTCCAACAGTTTGGTATTCCCACTTGCCAAATTGTTTACCTTGCCAAATTTCTCATCTATCTGCCACGAGGACGCGCTTGCCATCGCGCGATTCCTTGTCTTCGCTTCCCTTCCCGCGCGCTAGGTGAAAGTTTTGGCCTGTATTCCCACCGTCTGCGTGCTATATTTTTCTTCATTGCGCCCTATGCCGAGCTGCTCCCTGTCTTGTCGCCGGCAGGAATTGACAGAAAAGTTTCTGTTGCCTAGGAACCTGCTGCTGCTGATAGCGACTTGATCAAATCCAGATGGGACAGCAAATGATTACATGAGATCACACTAGATGACACTAATATTTAACCAAATAAAATTGCAACAGTAACGAGTACAATTACAAATAAAATGTCATGTTCTGTTTACATCAAACGACAGTAAAATAAACTCGATGAGTCGGGATTTTTCAGATACTGTACGAATACAAATCTGGAAGATGGTTCCAAAGATGCTTCATCAGGTCTTCCTTCAACTGCATATGTGTTTCTTTGTTTCTGATCTGCTGATGCGTTTGAATATATTCATCAAGTGTGCGGTGGTACAATGGATCCATTGATCTGGTAGTTGGTAGTTTAGTGGTGGGCCTGTTTTTTCATAATTTGGCAAGTTCAATTGGCAAACTGTTGGAGATGACAAATTGTTTCACTTGCCAAATCTTTTAGCAACTTGTCAAAACACAAAATTTGGCAAACGTTTTTTTAGCAAACTGTTGGAGATGCTTTGGGCCTGGCTGGACTGGACTGGGTGTTTGTTTGTCTGCACTGGGTGGCAGTGCAGCAAACTACCTCTCAACCGCCTGGTTAAGATAATGTTTGTTTGCCTGCACACCAGCCATGCACCAGCAGCAACACAAGTTAGACATGAGAGGAAATGAGAAGTTTTTTGAACATTGCATTAACATAACCACAACCTTAGTGAGTTACAGGACAAATTGTATTTGTAAGTCAGGTTACAAGAACTTAAAGGTTCATTACAAGTTCTAATTACTTGTTACATGCAACAATTATCAAACTAATAGGGATTCATCGCTTCCATCTTCTTATAACTGACCACAACAAACCCACTTAATAGCAGTCACACCAACATTTCCAACAAACCTAAGACAACTATTTCCCCATGGTTACACAACATTTTTACTTATACAAATAGAGGTAGAGGTTTGAGATGAAGAAATTGAGTTGATAGTTGAGTTGAATGCCTCAAGTGCTTGCTCATATGAACTGTTCTTCTTTTGCAGATTGCCCTTAAAGTGCAGCACTTGTTCACTACACTCTGCCCAGTTAGAGTAAATGCTAGGCACTTTGCCCTTGATAACAACATACCACCCACTCATTGTTCTGCATATTGGAAGGAAATATACCTCAGTCTAAGATTAATCAAGTAGAAGCCGTGTCCTTGTTGAATGACTATGTCCACTCCAGGTGCAAGGTGTCGACAAACTCAATAAACAAAGACCTGAGCAGCACTTGTCAAAGAAGGTGACATCACAGGCATGATGATAAAGATTTGGGGCCTTAGACATATACATAATACTTGTAACACTTTGACATACAAATCATTGGTGGCACCGAGGGAGCAGAAAACCAAAAGGCGTGTTTGTTTGCCTGAAGAGATGAATAAGAAAAGGGGACAAAACCAAGATTAGTGCAGGCATGGAAGCATAAGACACGTCCATCCCAGCCATGATCCCATGATTATGAACAAGTTGCTTGGGAATGGACATGTCTCACAGTTTGATGACAACATTGACAAATAAATAGAATGCAAAGTAAGGGGTGCCACCTCTTAAATAATAGGTTTGTCAGCCAGTTCGAACAAAGAGCGTTGAAGAACCAAATGGAAATCCAAATTATTACACTTTCATGTCCAACAAATAGCACAAGTACCATACAAGGCAACCATTAAATAACAGACAAGTGCAGCAAATGATGTGTAGATACAAGCTAAGCCCTGGGCGTCCCCCTATTATCCCACATGGCCTCACAAATCCCATCCTTAAGCTCTGCCATGCTAGGCACCTCTTGGGACTGCAAAAATTTGACTGGATGCTCATTATTTCTACAACAAGGGTTTGGAACCCATGCTTCTTCAATTGGAACAACATGGTCTACCCCAAATCCCTGGATCTAGTTGTGCAAAATGCAATAGGACTATACAAGCTTCACTTGTGTCTTGTACTTATGGAATGGCTTGTTGTCTATAATTTGAAAGCAGATCTTCAAAGCACCAAATGCCCTTTCAATGGTTGTCCTAAGTGAGCTATGTCTCAGGTTGAAAAGTTCCTTCGAATTGGTTGGGTTGTGCCTACGGGTATACTCTAACAAGTGATACCTTACACCCCTAAATGGAGGCATGAACCTTGGTTTGCAAGCATAACCAGCATCCATAAGATAGAATTTCCCTAAAATTGAGGTAGTGTATTGATGGACAAGTCAGATGAAGGAACAAATACGAAAGCAACAAATTAATTTGCCATGTTGTTACCTTCGGGCACAGTGAGACCCCCATTTCACTCAAGGGCATCAGCAAGGATCAATGCATCATGAGCTAATCCCTCTCACCCAGCTAGGACATATGTGAATTCGAGATCAAAATCAATAGCTGTTATCACATTCTATGTGCAGCTATTTTTCCTACGCCTAAAGGGCCCTTGCATGTGCATGGGCACCTTTGCGAGCACATGGGTGACACAATGGCACCTATGCAGTCCTAAGAGAGAAATTGAAACATAAAAGCCTATATCATGAACCTAGGGCATAAGAGAATTACTGAAGACATTTGTTACCTTCAAATAAGGGTTCCACCTGTGACTACCCAAGATTTGGGGTGTGTGTTGTCCCAAATGGTGGTTTGATCAACTTAGCCCTTAGTTCCCCAATAGCATATGAAACCTGGTGGAAGTGTCTGCTAACTGACTCCATGGACCTCTTAAAACTCTAATGGACAACTCTGAATCTCTGATTGTACCCAACCACATGAAGAAACATTGCTACTTGTTCCCCAGTAGAGGCATTAGTTGAGTCCAGAACTAACCCTCTATCCTAAATAGGTTACACAGTGAGAAAAATGCTACTCTTCCCATCCTAAGCATGGATATGCACTCACCATCAGTGGAGTTGTATATGAGCCTAAGATTCTTAGCCCTATGTTCATCTGCCTCTAACCTAGGACCATTTTTTGTTCTCAAAAACGTAGGAGAACTACGCTTCATTATACTAAGAAGAAATAAAGGGGGAAGAGACCCCGTACAACGCACACCACACCACACCCAATTACAAGGCTTACACACGCGCCTATGAGAAACAAAATAGACGACCTGAAGAACTAAACCCCTAGGGAGAGATGGATGAGAGTGTGGGAGCTAACCTAGGACCATAACAAATAGGCTCTTCATATTCCTCTCTAGGCCTTTTCAGACTGGAACAGACAATAGAGGCCATGACAACAACCATGGCAGTAGCCTCGACTGCCATCCCACCCATGCCCTTCTGCATATCCATCTACACCAATGCATACAAAAGTGATTTCAGATAATGGCATGCCTTGTTGGCCTCTCAATGCACACATTTGCTTACAACAAGAAATAACTCAAATGGAAGGGCAAACAACTAAAAAATGGAACATAACACAAAAAACATAAGAAGGCAACCACAAATATATAAGCCTCAAGTACTTATATTACAAATTACATGGCATGCAGCCACCAAATAGTAGAAATATCATTACATGGCATCAATAGTAAACCACCTCCTCATTCATAAAACAACCACTAGCCCAAAAGAAGTGTGTTAGCCTATCAGTACTACACAGCTATAACACAAGTAACAAAAGCCACCAAAAGTCAGTGATGGAGAGTGGTGGAGGGTGGAGGACCTTCTAATACCTCAACTGCTTCCCTCCAAGTTTAAGACTGGCCCTAGAGCATTTACACATAGTAGTGCTTAACAAGGAAGGTCCTAAGCCAAAGTAGCCTATGACTATCCACCATGTTCACATAAGCTATGGCATGTGCCTTGTTGTCCAAGAGGTGGGAAAATGCAACAATGAGGGCTTCTTTGGAGAACCCTGGAGTGTCCAAGACAGCATGGTATATGTCAACATCAATGTAAGCGGGGCCGGTCTCTCTTAGGGCATTGGCTACATTGTTCACTGCATCAGTCATGTTGTTGGTCATGACTAGCACCTCCTCCTCAGTGAAACAGGGCGTCTTCCTCTTCCTCCCTCCATCATAAGTAAGTAGCTCTATTGCCTTGCTACCCTCCCCCTGATCAGTCTTGTCCCCAGACGGTCTTAGCATCACAACCTTTTATGGTGCCTAGGGATCTATAAGACTAGTAATGGTTGACACCTAGGGCTTCATTGGAACCTACAACATATCTACTAGTAGCCATACCAATGGCAAAGATAGTCTACATCTCCTCATAGAATCTGATAGGGGTATTGAGGAGCTCAACATCTTTTGGATGGTCCTACATATTTGTTTCCTAGGTTGTTAGTTAAGTCAGTGCATAATAGAAAAAACAAGTCAATTACTTCTCAAATACCTTGATATGGCCTAGGTAATGCTGAGGGTCCAGCATGATTGTCTTGGCCTCATCATCAAAAAGGGCACCACTAAGGTCTTTAAGCTTAGAGATCCTACCCCACATGTGCCTCCACTTCCTTAGGTGGTTGTACACTTGGGTGGGAGTGACCTCCTCCCCAGTGTACTCCATCATGAGCTTAGTCACCTAGTTGACATCCTTCTCCTTGAACCCCTTATCTGCCCTAGCACCACTCTGTATCGGGTTGCAAAGCCTCCTAAGTACAAACCCTGAGGTATTATTTGTCCACCTCATAGCAGGCCTAGCTGGTGGAACAACCACCTTAGCAGTAGCAGTATGAGCAACAGGAGTTATCACAGGCTCAGTAGGTCCACCAATAGGGGGCTACAACATTTGCACCAGGTGGGGCAAAGGTAGAGCCACAAGTAAGCATTGCAGCAGCAATTACAAACCCTTGAGCACCATTCCCATCCATCTATGGTGCATTTAGAATAAACATGTCATGACAAGGCCACAAATTGGTATATACACATCATATAGGTGAAGTTAAGAGTAACACATAAGGCCTCAACATTTAAATCAAATAGTTGAGTACGAGTTAAAATCATTGGTGGCTGCCATACAAATAAAAAGGCCTCAACATTTGAATCAAATATATGAGTTTGCATTTAAATTATTGGTGGTTGCCATGTAAATATAAAGGCCTCAACAATTCGTCTCATAGTTCATTTAATAGTTAAATCATTGATGGTTGTAGTAACAACCAAAGTAGTGCAACAACAACTACAAAGCAAAAGGTCATGTTTGACCATGCAACACAAGCACAAACAACAATGCCACCAATGTATCAAGGTAGCTGTGCATGACTGAGTTTCATGGCCAAACAAAAAAAACATCACCACCTGCATGACCACAGCCACGCCCAAACCCCTCATCCAGGTAAAGTATGCAACAAACTAGGCAGCCACCTCATTTGTTACTTATTTGCACCATCGTCCACCCAACAAAATCCATGTACAAATCAGTCCATTTAACTAGGCAGCCACCTCATTGTAAACCTATTTGCATCATAGGCCACCTCAAAAAATTTGAGCACAGACTTACCCCCAGCCACCTCATTGACATGTTATATGCTTCATAGGGCACCCCAAATACCATGGATCTGAACCACAGAACTGCCACAAAATGCCCTCAGCTAAGCCCAACCTCAGTCCATGGTGTAAAATAAAGGAAAACTCATATAAATCATAATCTTATTAGAAAAGCATGGATAACATCATGGATTGGACCATAAATAATACTACAATCAATGCTATGAGCACGTGGACCACCGGAATCGGGTCCCATGAAGATAGATCCATCGCTATGAGCACGCAGACCACCGAAAATGTGTCCCGAGAAACCACAAGTCCATCGCTATGAGCTCGTGGACCACCGAAATTGGATCCCGTAAAGCAAACATTCGAGATTTCACCTTGCTTTTCGGTCGGAGAGGAGGAGAAAGCAACCGGCTTAGGAAGGATGAAGTTCAGATCGACCAAACCCCCGGCTGGAGAGGAGGAGCAAGCACCATGTAGCTGCACCACCACCGCGTCATTTGGAGGAAGAAGAGGACAACGAGTAGCACCACCTGTGCACTGGCGAGATGGACGAGGAACCACCGAACCCCACCGCCAGCATGCACCGTAGGACGAGGGAGCATCAAGACCACAACAAGGACAGTGGAGAGGATGGGGGAGTGTGGAACGGGGAGACGAACGAATGAAACCCTACCGCATCCTGTG
Source organism: Sorghum bicolor (assembly GCF_000003195.3). Taxonomy (NCBI): domain Eukaryota; kingdom Viridiplantae; phylum Streptophyta; class Magnoliopsida; order Poales; family Poaceae; genus Sorghum; species Sorghum bicolor. Next base: position 18,467,997 of record NC_012879.2, on the reverse strand, counting down.
GTGGGCGGCGTTATAAGAGGAGGCGAAGAACGAAAACCTTAGCGCGGCGAAATTTTCTCCGTCGCGTGGGAGAAGGGAGCGAGCAGCCCGCCAGTGCCAAAAGGAGCCCGTGCCTGCACGCGCTCGGCCTACCTCGCCAGAAGCAGAGGGAGTGGCCTTCGCTCTCGGGCCTGGCTGGCGGGTGCTTTAATCATCATGTCAGCCGTGCCCAAAACCAGTCCAGGGAAAGAAACATCGCCACTTGCATGACCATAGCTAGGCCCAACCCCTCATCAAGAGAAACAAACACGCCCTAGATTCTCTAGATCGTGGCTTATCCGATAATGCCAAGCTTATAAGTGATACTCTGAAACAAACAAGACCTATCTCGTTTCTTTCCGCTGCTTATTTCTATTTATTAAGAGCATCTCCAATAGTTTAGCAAAATTTATTTCCCAAATCTTGTTATTTGCCAACTCCCAAATTAATATGGGGAAGAAAAAAAGATCTTATCTCCAATAGTTTGGCAAATTTTGTTTCCAACAACCCAAAAAACCCGCTAACGAAACAAAGAACCCCGCTAAACCAATGAAGAGCCGGCTAGTACAGAGAGATACCCCGCTAAGCATGAGAAGAAAGCCCCGCTAAGCGAACGAAGAAACCCCGCTAAGCATGAGAAGAAAGACCGATGCCAAGCGCGGAGTCCACGTGTATATTTGCGCGCTAGACATGGAGATATGACAAGTTGAAAAGATAGGAAATTGGGATGACAAACTGTTGGAGAGAGTTCTTCCACTACACCACAGCCCAAAATTAACGTCACTTGGGGGTCGTTAAAAATGATGATTTAACGTTGGAAGGTTAGACGTTAAAAATTCGTAATGGATGGTCTGTCGCTATATCTCATTTTGATCACGGACCGTCGGTCGTTAATTCTTTTTAACTTTAACGTCGGATGGTGCGTCATTATATCCAACTTTTAACGACCCACCGTACGTCACAATATTCGGCTCCACTCGCCCGCACCAAAATAAAATGCTTCCCGCCTAACCTTTTAACATGGACCCACTTATCAGAAAAAAAATGGAACCCGCCATTCCAGCCCGCCAAGCGGCCAGCCCATTTCCTCTCCTCTCTCCTGGGCGCTCAGCCTGAAACCCCTAACCCCCCGCGCACTCTCCCAGTCTCCCTGCCAGACAGCCGCCAGCACCCGCTCCCGGCCGGCCGCGCGCCCCCGGCCCCGTCACCGCCCGCCGCCAGCACCAGCTCCCGGCCGGCCCCTGTCACCGCGCGCCCCCGGCCCCCGTCACCGCCCCCTGCAGCAGACGACCGCCCCCAGGCCCCGTCCCCCCCCCCCCCAGCCGCCAGCACCCGCTCCCGGCCGGCCTCTGTCGCTGCGCGCCCCCAGCCCCCTTCACCGCCCCCTGCAGCAGGCCCCCGGCCCCTATCGTTGATGCCGCCTGCAGACGACCGGCCCTTGTCACCGCCCCCGGCCGGCCGCCGGCTGCCCTCACAGATGCCCCAAGGGTGCGCCCCCTCTCTCTGGTACAGGCGCACACATGCTCTAGTGGGAGGGTGCTCTGGCCTGATGGATCTGCTTGTTTCTTTGTGCAGGGAGCCAGCGACCAACAAGAAGGCCAGCATCCAGGTACTATCCTGTATAGATCCGTGCATTTGCTCTTATGTTTTGAGGTCTTTTGGTGGAATATTTCTTGATGGATTCGTATGGCATGCTGTGTTTATAGATAGAATAGTCTGCTGGACAGTTCTGAATTTTTACATGTGTTTACATAGTGCTATGTGGCTGATAGTTTGTACTGCTCGAATAGGATGCTAAAAATAAGATCCGTGCATTTGCCCGCATTTTTGGTTAATTTATTTGGATTTGACAGATCTGCAAATAAAATGGTATTTTAATTTTTGTTTACCTGCTAGTATGTGTGCTGCTAATTAGTACATAAGTTCCTTGTTCATGTGCAAGCTGAGAAGAAGTCCCTTTTTCTTATTGAATCTTGAAACCATATTACTATTATAGTTCTTTAAGATGTAAGCTTGTTTTTTCTGTACATATTTGAGATTTGTTACCTAAATCATCGATCTATGGTTTTCTCTATGGTAGCCAACAAGAAGAAGTAGCTCCTTAGATCTTTGCCCTAAGAAAAGCCGTAGCAGCTACAGACACCTTCTCACCAAGCATTAGGAGCCAGCTCGTGGATTAGACTTAGGAGTATCATCAGGTAAAGTGCTCTCTGTTGGGTATTCTTAACATCATTACCAAAAGTAGACTAAGTTCTCTAAATCTAGTAACGGTGCCAAAAATGCCAAACCTATCCCTCACACCACTTAAGCCAAGTTGTTATCCCCAGCATGATATAAGAGACGCGGTATCGAAATATGCAATTGCTCTTCTAAATAAATAATGAATGGGATCTGCAAGCGCACAGATTAATACCGATGTAGCATTTTAACCGGGAAGTATTCCAGGTATCGTTATTTATATTTTTACCACTAGGAAGGGATTAGCAATCATCAATATTGATTACAGATTAGAATATGAGATTGAGCATCTACCATTGCATGTATAATTGAGAACATTTATCTAACTCTTCATACAGGGATAAGTGTCACATAAAAGATATATGAAATAATAATAGTGACAAGGATAACTAATCTGATCTAGCCACATAATAAATATGATAAGCACCTCAATTAGATACTCTAGAAAGTCATTAGCATGGTATTAGAACGAACTACAAGAATATTCCCTAAGTTATTCTCAACTATATAGTTTAGCATTATCATAGTTAGTGCAAGCATACTTAGCAATCATTGTGAGACAAGACTACGCCCATGCATAGTGATATTAGCAAGGAATATGAGAAACATAGCAATCACTCCCCTGTAATAATGTTGCTCTGCCAGCCCAATACACGAGAGGGGGACTATAAAAGAATCAATGAAGCTGTCACTATCACGAACCACCCCACGATCTGGCATATTGGGTACAATCGCAGATAAATACGGTATAAGCACCACGCCTACACAATATCTATCATTTACCCATGGATCCGATGGATAAACGCTATACGATCCTAAGCATGTATATAGATCCAATCTAACTAAGCCAAGTACATAACTATGATAGACTAAGAACAATATAATCTTGAATATAAGCAAGTAGAGCAAAGTCATAAGCAATATATTGAAGTAGAACAAAGTCATATTCATAATATTGAAGAACAAAGATAATTAGAAAGTAATTAGAAGCACAATTAGAGAATTACCAAGAATCCTCTTGACAGATCCGGAAACCAATCGAAGATTGACTCCTTCTAGTTCTAATCCTATGTAGCTATGCTAATCTAGATGTCTAATTGATGTGGTGGCTCTAATCTTGATCAGAGGCTTCTTCTCCCTTGAAAAACAATGAATTAGGGTTGAGAGGCTCTCTCCTCCAGGGGCCAGGGGGTCTGGATTTATAGTCCCTTCAAGTGAATATGGGCCGTTGGATCAAACCGACATAGATTGTATGGTTTAGATTCATCCTTTAGGTCGGTGGAGATCTCCCACGAAGCAGAGTCCTGATTGGACTCAGGAGGTGGGCGGGCGCCCAGGGTCAGGCCCCGTTTCGCCTCCGCTTCGGTCTCGTGGCTTCTGGAGTCTTCTAGATGTAAGATAATTGCACGGCACGTTAATATCTCTATGTAATCCCGACGTGTGGGCCTTTCTTCCGTATTTCCTGATAACCCCCTGCAGAAATAGACAAACACCAAAACTCGTGGAATTCTGTCAGATAAAACCCTAAGTCTAGATGTTGATTTCATTTGGATCCTTTTCTTTATTTATTTGATAATTAAATTTGATACTTAAGGACCGTCAACACTCTCTACCGCTTCACTACAGTTGTTGATGCTTGTCTTCCATGGAATCTTATGTTGAATGCGATTGACGGGATGTATGCACAATGTGCTTGAATTTGATGCCATGATCTACTTTTGTGTTTATATTTTTAGAGTCTATTTGGTCAACTTCTGGTTGTCCCTAGTAAAAGCTGATGGATAAATCTTGGATTGATGATGATGCTAGGTAAATACAGTGACTTAACAAATACTGAAAAGGATATACATAGATAGAGTGGCTTTTTAACATAAAACTATCATGTAGGCACAGCAAGGCATATTTGCAGGGGGTGAACCGTTTTTTAGCTTTTGCATTTAGTAATGCAGCTGTGGGCAGCAAGATACTATGTCCTTGTAGAAAGTGCTCCAACTCTTTTTGGAATGAGGCTAGTGAAGTCCGTGAACACCTAATTTGTGATGGGTTCCTAAAAGGATATAGAACATGGAATTTGCATGGAGAACTCACCTCTTCTGTGAATCATGAGAATTGTGACAGTGACAGTGATGGAGATGGTGTTGAGGTTATGGATGAGTCTGATGAAGATGATGACATCTCTGGTTTGCTTAGGGACTTAGCTGGTGGCTTAGATGATAGAGGTGATTTTGAGGACAATAGTCCTGCTCTAGATCCTTGTGAGGAGCTAGTTGCCATTCAAAAGTTGGTCGAAGAAAATAGCAAGGAACTATACCCTACTTGCAAGAAATATACCCAACTCCGATTTCTTATTAGATTACTACACATCAAACTCCTTGGAGGATGGCCTGATAAATCTTTTAACTTGCTGCTAGACCTACTCAATGATGCACTCCCTGATGGTTCAGCACTAGCGAAAACCTTTTATGAAGCTAAGAAATTGGTGAAATCCATAGGAATTGGGTATATTAGTATTCATGTGTGTGAAAATGATTGCATTCTCTATTGGAAGGAGAACATAAATTTGAATTCATGTCCAAAGTGTAAGGCTTCACGGTGGAAATCAACAAGAAAGACTCTAGACGGGAAACATGTATATAATGTTCCCAAGAAGGTTCTTCGCTACTTTCCAATAAAGAAGTGTCTCCAAAGGTTATTTATGTCCTCTAAAACAGCAAGCCTGACGAGGTGGCATGATGAAGACCGGAAAAAAGATGGGCTCCTAAGGCATCCTGCAGATTCCCCTCTATGGGAGGACTTCGATAAAAAGCATCCAATCTTTGCTGCAGATAGCCGTAATATTCGTCTTGCATTTGCCACCGATGGCTTCAATCCATTTAGAACAATGAATAATAGCTACAGCATTTGGCCTGGTACTTGTATACCCAACAATTTCCCACCTTCAATGTGCATGAAGCAATCAAATTTCATCTTGTCTTTTCTGACTCCTGGGAAAGATTCTCCTTGTGGTGATTTTGATCTCTTTTGTCAGCCACTTGTCAATGACTTGTTAGATATGTTTGAAATGGTGTTAGAACTTATGATGCTTCTAGGGATGAGTACTTCCAGTTACGAGCAGCGGTATTGTGGACTATTACTGATTTCCCAGGTCTAGGATATGTGTCTGGCTCTGTCACATCTGGTGAAGCAGCATGTCCTGATTGCCACTTGTTTACTGATTCAATTAGACTTGGTAATGGTACCAAGACTTGCTATCTGGGTCATAGGAGATTCTTGCATGAAAATCATCCATTTAGGTTTGATGCCAATAAATTTGGTGGTAAAACTGAGTTCAGACCTGCACCTAAACCACTTTCTGGAGAGGAAATTTTGGAGTGCACTAGAGACCTTAGTACTAATTTTGGCAAGGATCCATTTGGGAAGAAACCAGCAAGAAAGAAACGCAAGGAAGGTGAACCATTAGTCATTTTCAAAAGAAGATCTATTTGGTTCAACCTTCCATATGGAAAGATTTGATGTTGCGACATAATTT
>NC_012879.2:18376337-18462112 GCF_000003195.3 Sorghum bicolor | reverse complement strand
TTTACCACCAGCACCCTACTCAATGAGTCCTGATGAGATGAAATTATTTTGTCAAGTACTAAAAGGGGTGAAGTTTCCTGATGGTTATGCATCCGATATACGACATAATGTACATGTCAATGAGAGGAAGGTATTCGGGCTTAAGAGTCATGAGAGCCACATTATTCTACAACATTTGCTGCCACTTGCTGTGAGAAAAATACTACCAGAAATAGTCAGTGCGGGAGTGATTCGTATATCCAACTTTTTCAAGAAACTTTCTACCCCTGTCATTCGAATAAGTGATATGGATATTCTACAGGCTGACATAGCTGAAACCTTGAGCCTGCTTGAGACTATATTTCTTCCATCTTTCTTCGACATTATGGTACACTTGATGGTACATCTTCCTGCCCAAGCAAAAATAGCTGGTCCAGTCCATTTTCGCAGCATGTGGCCCGTGGAGAGGTACTTATATCTTAGGCCATGTGTCTTACTGAATATGTATACAAACCTACTAGTTATATACCATTATCAATTAATATGCCTGTTATTTATGTCTATAGGTTTCTCATGAGATTAAAGGGTTCTGTACGTACAAAAAGTCATCCTGAGGGATCAATTATGGAGTGGTCTAATTTTACTGGGTGCCTTACACTTTGTGCTCGCTACCTACATGGCGTGGGACAAATTAGCCGTCAACCTAGAATAGAAGAAGATGACTGTACACCTCCTTTCTTCCGTAGCATTGGTCAAGGCTTGGCTGGGAAATGCACATTTTGTTTAGACCACAAGACATGGGTGCAAGCTCATAGATATGTTTTGTTCAACCATGATAACATTGCGCCTTACTTGGAGTAAGTTAGCAAAACCACTTGCATCATATATAATCAAATTCCCCTGCATTCTAAAGTCACAATAACTTTTGCAGCAAGCATGATCAATATCTTTCCTCTATTGGCCATCGAAATAAACGTGACATCAACCGGATGCGTCATGAATCCTTTCATGAGTGGTTAAGGTTGCATGTAAGTGAAAGTAAAACTTAGGACTTGCTATTTGTGATAGATTTTACACATTTTAATAGCAGTCTTTCATAATGACAGGTGGGAGAAATGTGTGAGGAAGCACCAGATGAGATAAAAATTTTGGCCAAGGGGCCAATGTTGAATGTATGCAAGTATAGTAGCTATAGTATTAATGGATTTTGTTTCCACACAGAATCCTATGATAAGGGAAGACCTATTCAAAATAGTGGGGTGGCTGTAGTCGCTGAGGCAGCAACCTTTGATAGGGGCAATAATGATGACAGTACAATAACAAAAAATGTCTACTATTGAATTATAAAGGAAATTATTGAGCTAAATTATCATCACAAAGGAAAAGTGGTTCTTTTCAAGTGTGATTGGGTTGACAACCGTGTGCAGGACAAGTAGGTAAAAACTGATAATTTTGGGGTCACATCTGTTAACTTTAAGCATTTATTCAATACAGGTGAAAAGATATCAGATGAGCCTTTCATTTTAGCATCTCAAGCAATTCAAGTATACTATGTTCCTGAAGCAGTTGATCATGAGTGGGTTGCTGCTGTTCAGTCAAAACAAAGAGATGTGTATGACTTAGATAATTTAGAGAATGAACACATGGATAATAATACTGGATTAGCATGGCCATTATATGATCTAAGTGCAAATGTGACAGTCGACATTGTAAATGGGGTGGTTCCTTCTGTTAGAACTGATATAGATGGAACACTTGTTTTTCCCCAAAAGCCTAAAAAGCCTAGAAAGTAAGTGTTGTTTAAGTGATGCCTATTGCAGATATTTGTTATTGATTGTTTTATTGATCCTTTCCATATAGATTGTTGATGTTTGGGTCATTTTTCAGGAAAACAAATGGCAAGCGCAAGAGGAAGAAGTAACAATGACCAACTAACTGAGTATGTGCAGGATAGGGATGAAAATATTGCACTCAACAACGAGATGCTGGCATCACTTGGAATCCCTCCTGTGAATACATGCAAAGAACAACCTAGGAAAAGAGCAAAGGTAATCTCTTATATAAATGGTTCTACTAAAATGATTTTGCTCATTTAATACTGCTGATATCTACTACCTTTTAGAGTACTCGTAAAACATGTGTTGATGCAACCCGGGTTCATAATCTACGGCCAAGGCCACAAACAAGGCATGCAATAAATGCGAATGAGCAAGTTGAAGAAGATTTAGCTGAAGAATGTTTATCGGAAGATGATTGGGAATATGAGTCAACTGGCGGTTTTTTATGTGATAATGAAGGTCTTGTATATCACAACAGATTTTGTCAAGTTATTTATAGCAGATTTTTATTATGCCTGCTTCTAATTTCTCTAGTTATTTATAGCAGACTTTCACTGCAATTCACAAGAGAAGAGGAATGGAAGAGGTATCAGTAGATTGGATGAAGTCTTTGCAAGGAAACCTGAAATGCCTAAAATCAAAGTTATGGTCAATGCACATGGTCAGCCCGTTGGTGACAATGCTAGGAGGTTTTCTGGTGTTGTTGGGGTCCGTGTAAGACAGAAAATATCAATTGCTTGTGCTGATTGGAGGCTTGTTGATCCTCACATAAAGGATGAAGTATGGATAGACATGAAGGTATTTCTAGCATGCAATTATTTTCTCACTTCATAGTGCATCCTTTATGGAGCAGCTCTAGTTTTATTTGTAGGCTGCATTGTTTTCTCACTTCATGATTAGAACTCATTTGCTACTTTTTCTCTACACACTAGGAATTCTTTGATATTGATGATAAAGCCTTTGACTGGTTTTTGACTGCTGCTGGAAAGAAATGGAAGGATTTTAAAGCAAACTTGAAGAAACAGTTTTTGAAAGGCGAAATAACATAAGAAAAAATAAGGACAAAACAAGGCAAAAGACTGAATGATGATGATTGGAACTTTCTCAAAAACCATTGGTCATCTCCAGAATCTGAAGTAAGTACTACCCCTAGTTTCTATTTGCTGGTTACAACCATCTTTGCTACTTGTTGGTTGCTGCTTGTAGTGATCTTTCTCATACAACTGTATCTATCATAGGCACAAACTGAAATTGCCAAAGCAAACCGTGCAAAGTTGTCCATACATCATACAACGGGTAGCAAGAGCTTTGCTTGTAACGGGCATGAACTAGTATGTTAACTATACCTATTTTTCAATATGTAACGTGCTTCATTTCATAAGTACTAAAAGTAAAACACTTGCAGGCTATTAAACTAGGGCGCCCTCCTCGAAGGGACGAACTCTATAGCAAAACACATACAAGAAAAAATGGAATTGCATCGAGGAATGCAGAACCAGTTATAGTAAGTTTTTCTTTGAACAAATATCACCATTTGAAATATAGGTTTTGGCATATTAATAATGATATTCTGTTTGTGTAGAATAAACTTAAGGCAGTTATTGAAGCCCAACAAGAACTTACAGAAAGAACCATCCAAGAAGGCGATGCATTTGCTATTGCCTGTGGAAAAAAGGAACCAAAAGGGCGAGTTCGGGTTTTGGGTCTAGGACCAACTCCCCAAACTATTGGTACACCAGGAGTCAAGGGTTACACACCAACAAGGGTTCAAATGCAAGTTCTAGAATGTAAAAGAAAAGAAAGTCACCAAGCAGCTCTAGAACAACGCATAGCAGAATTAGAAGCTGAATTGGCACGTGAAAGGTCTAATATGGAAAATATCTCCTAGATTGACTCTAACTCACGACACCATGAGGTAAACTATTTGTACATTCTCTGATTGAATTGTCAGTCCTTGATTTTGTCTTGCTCCAAAATGGCTCTAATTCCCCACTTTTATGTCTATAGAGCCCAAGATCTGGAGAAATTTATGTCGAGACACACGATGATGCTGAATTTCATGAAGATGGTGCCTATGAAGATAACTCTAATGAGTATGAATATGTGCTTGTGCGTAGGACCAACTCAGCAACACCAGTCCAGCAGCCTCACCTGTCCGACAGCTCTCCATTTGTGCAGCCCAACACATTTCCTGCAGCCTCATCTATGTAGCGCCCTCACTCTAACCCCATTCATACAACCACAGTTGTTCAGCCCCCTCAGTCTTGCCCCATTTCTACTATCCCAATTGTTCAGTGCCCTCAGTCTAGCCCTGATGGTGCAGGCCCATCAAGGAATGGTGATGGAAATCACACCTCATATGCTGACCTTGTAATGTTCTCATCATTTTTCATTTTGTTTTGCTTCTAGTTCAATGGTGTTTTTTAATGAATACAATTCTCATAAATACATTGTTTAATTCAGATTGGCAAAGAAGTTATACTCCATGCACTCCATAGAGATGAACCTGTGGCCAAGGGAATAGTTATTTCAGTTAATCCTAGCACCATGCACGTAGGACATGCTCTTGGAAGGAAATACTGTGAAGTTGTTATCAGGTTTGTGATGAAAAGGGATGCAAAGCTACCTCGCCCATATCCTGGTGTGCAAGATATGGCAGATGCTTAGGACCTATCAATTGCATGGCCATATAATAGGGTAACTACACTTGTCATTCTTTGTTGTTTTCATATGTAATGAGTGCCTAGATTTTCTAATCATTGATATGTCTAACAGATCAAGAAATGCAAGCCTCAAAAACCATCGCATGGAACAGGTGTGCTATTCTAAATTTTTTCCATCATATAGCTTGTTGAACCTTTTGTAACACCCAAAATTTGATTTTCAAATAATAGGAATTAATTTGATTATTTAAGAATTTTTGTGAGCATTTGAATCTAGCAAAATAAAATTCACCATAAGTTTAGAAACTTGAATTTTTCATTCATGCTGGAGCATAGTGTTTTTGGTGTGTTGTTCTGTTTTTTTTATTTGTCTTTGCACAAAATGCTATTGGAAAAAATGTTCTGAAAAGAAAAGAGAAAAGAAATTAGAAAAAAAAGCGAAAGGGAGAGCCACCTGCTCTCGGCCTGATTGCCAAAAACGCGCCGAGGCCCAACCCCCCCCCCCCCCCCCCGCAGCCCAGCTCTTCTTCCCCCCGGTTCACTCCCTCTTTCTCCCTTTGCGCGGCCCAACCCTTCCCCCGCGGCCCAGGCGCGCGCCTCTCCTTCCCCTTTTCTCTCTCCGATGCGCGGACCCCACCTTTTCTTCCTCCTCCAGCCGGGTACGAACCGGACTCCGCGTAGGAACAAAATCCCATCCGGATTTTTCGAGATTTATGCGCCCAAGAGGTTACCCGAGCCCTATAAAGCTTTAGCACCGACCCCCGTGCGTTCTCCTTCCGTTTTCGCCGCAAAAGTTGTGCCCTAGAACCTGCTGCTGCTCTACATGGATCTCGCCGAGTTGGAACCAAGCTACCGACGCCGTGAGCCTCCCTCTTTGCTCCGCAGCCGTAGCAAATCATTCCAGTGAGTTCGCGGTGAGCTTCTCGCCCTCCCGGTGTTTTTCTTTCAAGATTTGGCGCTCGGAATCGAGGAACTGGTGATCTCCGGCGAGCTCCCCGCGGCCATCAATGGCGCCGCCGCGCCGGGAGACTCCCTGGCGGCCGGCCCGCTACCGATGGCCCCCCTGATTGGATCTCCACCGTTGGATTCAAGATCGACGGTCATGAAAAGAAGATACCCCTTCGGGGCAAATTATGTTAAAAGAGCCCCTAAACTTTTCCACTTTAACACCCGCGGTCCCTGGTGGCTTTTGCGGTTTACGCTTTCCAGTTTTAAAAGCGTATTTTCTGTCGGTTGGGTTCAAATGCACTTTCCAGATAATTACAAGTTTGCCACTAGGTTTAAATGGCTCATAAAATATTCGTTTCAACTCCGTTTTTGTCCATTCAAATTTCGTTAGATTCATATTGTCGAGCTCTACATGTTAGAAATATTAGTTCACTGTTTTGAAACTTTTTAATTTCCTGGTACTATTTAATTAATTATTTCTCTATAGAAAATTTTGGAAAATTCATATCTTTCACCTTTTAATTCCGATTTTCGTGAACTTTACGTTTATGTGATCGTAGCACTGCGTAGATTATTTTCATAAACTTTTATCTTTGTTTTACCACTATTTGGTGTAATGTTCTAATTATAGCTTGTTTGCTTTATGTATGATTGTCTACATTGGAATGCGTGTTGTTGATTGATGTTTGGGAATAGACGGTGAGCCGTACGTTGGTGATCAAGACCAAGCCTTTGAAGACCAGCAGGCTCAGAGAGCTTTGATCAAGGCAAGTATAACTTGAGATTATCCTTGTTACCTATACACAATTAATATAACATTTATCATATGCATGCTATCACCTTGATGATCTTAGCAAAATCATAGATGATTGTTATCCTGGATTCCTTGTTACCTATTTTTGGATATGCATTTGGGTAGTTTTTGCTAGTGCTTGATTATTAATCCATGATCTTGTAACATGAATATTTGAATATACAATAAACAATAAAATAAGCTTTCTAGCAACTTGAATATAGAGGGTGGAAAGAACTCTGGCTTTTGCTGGATTGATCTTGACCCTCCATAAGGACTTATCTTTTGGCAAAAGCTGGGACAACTCGTACAACCATGAGGGCTATATGGCTCTAGCTTTAGTCCAGTATGAGTAATTTTTCTAGCTTGTTAGAGGTTACCCGAAAGGGCGGAGGGGCTGAACCGTTTTGGGTATAGTGCGAGCCCCTGTCCCTATGTGTATAGGCTGTGCGTCATTGTGCCATTCGGAGGGGGGTATCTATATCTGCGCGCAAAGGAAACCTTGCGGCCCTAACATGTTAGACGAACCTTTGAAAGACTTCATAGTGAACCCTGCCGACCTTCCTTGGTAGTGGGTTAAGAGGCTGATCACCTCGGGCGAAAGGGTAAATTACGACTCATGGGTAAAGATGTACAACCTCTGCAGAGTGTTAAATCTGGTATACTAGTCGTGCCCACGGATACGGGCGGCCCGGAAAACTGATGGAATAGATGGACACTGATGAACGTGAATAATGATAATGAATGATGGTTTATTATGTTGTTTATATGTGTTATTCTTTATTCTTGTATACATTGATCATGTGTTTATGGGATTTATTATGCTACCTTGACATTTGCTACCCAATGATTAAACATGCTATCAAGTATTAAAAGCTAAATGCAGTCAAACCAGTGTCAGCTATTTGAGCCTCATGAACCCCTGGTTATACTTGTTGAGTACGATATGTGCTCAGTCTTGCAATTTTCCAACACCTCAGGATATGATAATGAAGATGACTGGAATGAGGATTACCGTTATGAGTACTAGGCTTGGAGTCAACCAGTCAATGCTGTCCCTGTGTGAAGCTTCCGTCGAGAGCGTTGTTTACTTTATGCTATCATTTTTGTGTAAGACTATGTGATTTATTATGTTCCGCTATGTAATAAACACTGCAATGGTACTTTTGAGATTTGTCTACTTATGTGTGCGACTATTCCTGGGGCACATATGAGTCTTTTATGCATCCTATTTTGTTCTTAAAATATGGGTGTGACAAATTGGTATCAAAGCTTTGTTGACTGTCGGACGCAAGCCTAGTTAGAAATTGGCCGTCTTAAGGTTCTGAAATTGCTATAAAATCCTTGCTCTATAAACCTTGATATTTTCTTCCACACTATATCCTATTCATCTTCACCTTGTTGCTTATTTTAAAAGACTTGTTCTCATCACCACTCCTTGCTTTGAATATGCTTTTAGAACTTTTCTTACCACCTTCTAACGTCATTGAAATAAGAGTTATAGGATCTTCACCCTTAATAGGAAGAGAACGTTAGTACCGCAAGTTGAGTCAATGCTTGAAGTGTGAACTTTTGATGCTTGGTTTGGTTTGTTATTATGCTTATGCTTGATTTGGATTTTTGTAATGAGTGCTGGAACCTTGTGGGCATATCCACAAGTTCCCTAGTTAAGAACCTTAAGTAAGAACATGAATAAATAGTGGTTTGGGGTCATATCCTGTTTCTGTCCTTTGCTGTTTTCTGGAGCAGTCTGCAAAGATTCTGGTATAAATCAAATTCTGTTCGTGCAATGTTCATCAAATTTTTCTGGAAACAAGTAGACTTTCATATCTTTCCAATGCCGCAAGAATGACCATATTATATATTATGAGCTGTGAGTTATGACCATTTAAAGTTGAGGTTTCTGCGCAGTCTGGAATTCTGAAACAGTTTCGGTGGTACCCAGTTTTTGATTAACCTAACATTGGAATCTGGTAATGTGATCTAAATGAAAGTTGTAGAAAATTTCTTTATCTTTCCAACGGTGTACAACATGTATCCTTTTGAATTCTGGAACTCAAGATATGACTGATTTTCTGATCTGCTGATGTTGGAAGTTACCCAGAAAATTTCAGATTCCGTTAACTCTTGTAATTGTCATGTTGGACATTACTAAGATGTGTTTATATACCTTGGAATGCAGATGACAGCAAGGGGAAGAGGCAGAGGCAGAGGCCGTGGCAATGGCAATGGTGGCAATGCCCCAATTACTGTGGAGGAACTCATGCAAACCCAAAATGAGATGATGCACGTCTTCATACAGCACTTACAGCAGCAACCTCCACCAACACAACCACCTGTCCATGTGAGAGATAAGCGTGGTGAATTTATGAAGGGAAGACCTCCGGTGTTCACACACTCAGCTGATCCTATGGAGGCAGATGATTGGCTTTGTGCTGTAGAGAGGCAACTGAACATAGCCCAGTGCAATGATATGGAAAAAGTGTTGTATGCTTCTGGACAACTTCAAGGTGCAGCTCAGACATGGTGGGAGTCGTATCAAGCTGCTCGTCCCAACAATGCTCCTCCTATCACATGGCTGGAATTCTGTAGAGACTTCAGAGCTCAACATATAAATGAAGGAATGATGGAGCTCAAGCAAGAAGAATTCAGATATCTCCGGATGGGCTCCATGACTGTGGTAGAATATCATGACACGTTTGAACAGTTGGCTCGCTATGCTCCGAACGATGTCAGAGAAGATGCTGATAAGCAGCGCTTGTTAATGAAAGGCTTGTACTATGAACTCAGGTTGCAGTTGGCTGGAAACACCTATCCTACCTTTCAAGCTCTTGTGAATCGTGCTATTGTGCTTGATAATATGCGGAAGAGTCAGGATAAGAAGAGAAGGATGCTGACACAAGGTTCTGGGAGCAACAACCGTCAGCGTTTCAGTTCTCAGCAAGGCCATCAGCAGAGGTTCCAGGGACCAGTTAGTCAGTGGAACCGCAACCAGCAACCCCAGCGTTTCCAGAATCAGTCACAGAGTGGGAACCAACGTCCTTCATTTCAGCAACGTAACTATAATCAACAGCAGCATGGTCAGCAGACACCTCGCTCAGGGAACTCAAATGCCAACTCCCCAAAAAGAAGTGCTCCTAACACTCCTACTAGGTGTTTCCGTTGTGGGAAGGAGGGACACATGTCATATGATTGCCCAGAGAAGCTCAACAAGCCGAACAACAACCAGAAGTCTACTGCTTATGCAGCAACAGTGAACAATGTGGCTACAGAGACAGTTCAGGAGGGACCAGAGATCATGATGGGTACGTTCAGTATCAACTCTATCCCTGCTACAGTTTTATTTGATTCTGGAGCTTCGCATACATTCATATCACAAGCATTTGTTAGAGTTCATAGCCTTCCACTAGTTGCAATGAAAACACCTATGCTAGTTAATTCACCGGGTGGGACTATATCAGTTTCTTTATGTTGCCCCTCAGCAAGTCTTTCTTTAAGGGGGGTAGATTTTCCTATCAGTCCCATGGTTATGAGAACTCCAGGCATAGATGTGATCTTGGGTTTGGATTGGATGAAGCAACATGAGACAAATATTAATTGCAAGGAGAGAGTAGTGGCTCTGACAACACCAAAGGGAGAAAGAATCAGTGTTGATGTAACAGTGCAAGCACCACTCACAGCTAAAGTGAACCAACTGAATGATGATGTTGATCCTCAGAATCTGGTAGTGGATGAATTTCCGGATGTCTTTCCAGATGAATTGCCAGGTATGCCACCTGACCGAGACATTGAATTTATTATTGAATTACTACCTGGTACTGCACCCATAGCTAAAAGACCATATAGAATGGGGGTTAATGAACTAGAGGAACTTAAGAAACAAATTAAGGAATTACAAGATAAAGGGTTCATTCGTCCTAGTTCATCACCATAGGGTGCACCAGTTATCTTTATTGATAAGAAGGATGGTAATCAGAGGATGTGTGTTGATTATCGGTCACTTAATGAGGTCACTATCAAGAATAAATACCCATTGCCTAGGATTGATGACTTGTTTGATCAGCTAAGAGGTGCTTGTGTGTTCTCTAAGATTGATTTGCGTTCTGGTTATCATCAATTGAAGATTCGGAATTCTGATATACCAAAGACAGCTTTCACAACAAGGTATGGGTTGTATGAGTATACAGTTATGTCTTTTGGTTTGACCAATGCACCAGCTTACTTTATGTACATGATGAATAAAGTATTTATAGAGTATCTTGATAAGTTTGTGGTGGTCTTTATTGATGATATACTGGTATTCTCTAAAACCAAGGAAGAACATGCTGAACATCTCAGATTGGTCTTACAGAAACTTAGAGAACATAAGCTGTGTGCTAAGCGTAGTAAATGTGAGTTTTGGTTGGAAGAAGTTTCTTTTCTTGGTCATGTTGTCTCTAATGGTGGTATTGCAGTGGATCCTAGTAAGGTGAAAGATGTGCTGAATTGGAAACCACCTACAGATGTAAGTGAAATTCGCAGTTTTCTTGGTTTATCTGGTTACTATCGTAGATTTATTGAAGGGTTCTCAAAACTTGCAAAGCCTATGACTGCTCTGTTGGAGAAGAATGCTAAATTTGTATGGTCTGATAAGTGTCAAGCTAGTTTTGAGGAGTTTAAGAAGAGATTGACTACTGCACCTGTGTTGGTATTGTCAGATCTGAGTAAGAGTTTCTCTATCTATTGTGATGCCTCTCGTCTGGGTTTGGGTTGTGTTCTTATGCAAGAAGGTAGAGTTGTTGCTTATGCATCTAGACAGTTGAGGAAACATGAACTGAATTATCTTACTCATGATTTGGAGTTAGCAGCTGTGGTTCATGCACTCAAGATTTGGAGACACTATTTGATTGGGCATAAGAGTGACATATATACTGATCATAAGAGTTTGAAGTATATCTTCACCCAGACAGATCTGAATTTGAGGCAACGAAGATGGTTGGAACTGATAAAGGATTATGATTTTGAAGTGCATTATCATCCTGGAAAGGCAAACGTCGTAGCTGATACACTTAGCAGAAAGAAATATGCTAATGAGCTTCGGGCGACACCTGAATCTGAGGAGTTGTGTGCTGAATTTGCATACTTGAACTTGGGAATTGTAGTAAATGCTATGGAAATTGAGGTCACTCCTACTCTAGAGGAAGAAATATTGAAAGGACAGTTGGAAGATGAGAAACTAAAGGAGATAGCACAGAATGTGGTGATAGGCAAAGCACCAGGATACATAATAGATGACAATAGTGTGCTGTGGTTTGGAAAAGGATATGTGTTCCTGAAGTGAAGGCTATTCGCGGTATGATTCTAAAAGAGGCTCATGAGTCAGCATATTCCATTCATCCTGGTAGTACTAAGATGTATCTAGATCTGAAGCAGAAGTATAGGTGGTATGGATTAAAGAGAGATGTAGCTGAGTATGTTGCTTTGTGTGATACTTGTCAGCGAGTGAAGGCTGAACACCAGAGGCCAGCTGGACTATTGCAACCAATGAAGATTCCTGAATGGAAGTGGGAAGAAGTAGGCATAGATTTCATAGTGGGTTTAGCTCGTACACAGAGAGGATATGATTCAATATGGGTAATAGTGGATCGATTGACTAAAGTTGCTCACTTCTTGCCAGTCAAAACCACGGATTTAGGAGCTCAATTAGCAGAGTTTTATATGGAGCGAATAGTATGTTTACATGGAGTGCCCAAGAAGATTGTATCTGATAGAGGCACTCAGTTTACCTCTACTTTTTGGAAAGCAGTGCATGATTCTTTGGGGACGAAGTTGAATTTTAGTACAGCGTATCATCCATAGACAGATGGACAGACTGAGCGGATCAATCAGATACTAGAAGATATGTTGAGAGCTTGTGCATTGCAGTATGGAACCAGTTGGGATAAGAGTTTGCCATATGCAGAGTTTTCGTACAACAACAGTTATCAGCAAAGTCTTAAAATGGCACCGTTTGAAGCATTATATGGGCGTAGGTGTAGAACACCTTTGTTTTGGAATCAAACTGGGGAGACTCAGGTGTTTGGTATGGATGTGCTTAGACATGCAGAACAACAAGTGTGGACTATCCGGGATAATCTAAGAGTAGCTCAGTCTCGTCAGAAAAGTTATGCAGATACACGTAGGAGAGAACTAGCTTTCGAGGAAGGTGATTATGTCTATCTGAAAGTGTCACATATGCGGAGTGTGAAGAGGTTTAATATGAAAGGAAAGCTAGCTCCAAGGTATATTGGTCCGTTTAAAGTCTTACAAAGGTGTAGAGAAGTAGCATATCAGCTAGAATTGCCTGAAAGTTTATCTGGTGTGCATGATGTGTTCCATGTGTCACAACTTAAGAAGTGTTTGCGTGTACCCGAAGAGCAAATACCATTGGAAGAACTTTCTGTTAAAGGTGATCTCACTTATGAAGAGTATCCAGTCAGAATACTAGAGACAACTGAGAGAGTCACCAGAAGTCGGGTTATTAGAATGTGCAAAGTGCAGTGGAATCGGTATTCGGAAGGAGAGGCAACTTGGGAAAGAGAGGATGATCTGAGAAAATCATATTCATTTTTGTTTGAGTAAGTTCTGCTCAATCTCGAGGACGAGATTCTTTTAAGGGGGTAGAGTTTGTAACACCCAAAATTTGATTTTCAAATAATAGGAATTAATTTGATTATTTAAGAATTTTTGTGAGCATTTGAATCTAGCAAAATAAATAATTATTGTGCAAAATAAAATTCACCATAAGTTTAGAAACTTGAATTTTTCATTCATGCTGGAGCATAGTATTTTTGGTGTGTTGTTCTGTTTTTTTTATTTGTCTTTGCACAAAATGCTATTTGGAAAAAATGTTCTGGAAAAGAAAAGAGAAAAGAAATTGGAAAAAAAAAGAGAAAGGGAGAGCCACCTGCTCTCGGCCTGATTGCCAAAAACGGCCGAGGCCCAACCCCCCCTGGGCTCTTCTTCCCCCGGCCCACTCCCTCTTTCTCCCTTTGCGCGGCCCAACCCTTCCCCCGCAGCCCAGGCGCGTGCCTCTCCTTCCCCTTTTCTCTCTCTGACGCGCGGACCCCACCTTTTCTTCCTCCTCCAGCCGGGTACGAACCGGACTCCGCGCAGGAACAAAATCCCATCCGGATTTTTCGAGATTTATGCGCCCAAGAGGTTACCCGAGCCCTATAAAGCTTTAGCACCGACCCCCGCGCGTTCTCCTTCCGTTTTCGCCACAAAAGTTGTGCCCTAGAACCTGCTGCTGCTCTACACGGATCTCGCCGAGTTGGAACCAAGCTGCCGACGCCGCGAGCCTCCCTCTTTGCTCCGCAGCCGTAGCAAATCATTCCAGTGAGTTCGCGGTGAGCTTCTCGCCCTCCCGGTGTTTTTCTTTCAAGATTTGGCGCTCGGAATCGAGGAACTGGTGATCTCCGGCGAGCTCCCCGCGGCCATCAATGGCGCCGCCGCGCCGGGAGACTCCCTGGCGGCCGGCCCGCTACCGATGGCCCCCCTGATTGGATCTCCACCGTTGGATTCAAGATCGACGGTCACGAAAAGAAGATACCCCTTCGGGGCAAATTATGTTAAAGAGCCCCTAAACTTTTCCACTTTAACACCCGCGGTCCCTGGCGGCTTTTGCGGTTTACGCTTTCCAGTTTTAAAAGCGTATTTTCCGTCGGCTGGGTTCAAATGCACTTTCCAGATAATTACAAGTTTGCCACTATGTTTAAATGGCTCATAAAATATTCGTTTCAACTCCGTTTTTGTCCATTCAAATTTCGTTAGATTCGTATTCTCGAGCTCTACATGTTAGAAATATTAGTTCACTATTTTGAAACTTTTTAATTTCCTGGTACTATTTAATTAATTATTTCTCTATAGGAAATCTTGGAAAATTCATATCTTTCACGTTTTAATTCCGATTTTCATGAACTTTACGTTTATGTGATCATAGCGCTGCGTAGATTATTTTCATAAACTTTTATCTTTGTTTTACCACTGTTTGGTGTAATGTTCTAATTATAGCTTGTTAGCTTTGTGTATGATTGTCTACATTGGAATGCGTGTTGTTGAATGATGTTTGGGAATAGACGGTGAGCCCTACGTTGGTGATCAAGACCAAGCCTTTGAAGACCAACAGGCTCAGGAGAGCTTTGATCAAGGCAAGTATAACTTGGGATTATCCTTGTTACCTATACACAATTAATATAACATTTATCATATGCATGCTATCACCTTGATGATCTTAGCAAAATCATAGATGATTGTTATCCTGGATTCCTTGTTACCTATTTTTGGATATGCATTTGGGTAGTTTTTTGCTAGTGCTTGATTATTAATCCATGATCTTGTAACATGAATATTTGAATATACAATAAACAATAAAATAAGCTTTCTAGCAACTTGAATATAAAGGGTGGAAAGAACTCTGGCTTTTGCTGGATTGATCTTGACCCTCCATAAGGACTTATCCCTTGGCAAAAGCTGGGACAACTCGTACAACCATGAGGGCTATATGGCTCTGGCTTTAGTCAAGTATGAGTAATTTTTCTAGCTTGTTAGAGGTTACCCGAAAGGGCGGAGGGGCTGAACCGTTTTGGGTATAGTGCGAGCCCCTGTCCCTATGTGTATAGGCTGCGCGTCATTGTGCCATTCGGAGGGGGGTATCTATATCTGCGCGCAAAGGAAACCTTGTGGCCCTAACATGTTAGACGAACCTTTGAAAGACTTCATAGTGAACCCTGCCGACCTTCCTTGGTAGTGGGTTAAGAGGCTGATCACCTCGGGCGAAAGGGTAAATTACGACTCATGGGTAAAGATGTACAACCTCTGCAGAGTGTTAAATCTGGTATACTAGTCGTGCCCACGGATACGGGCGGCCCGGAAAACTGATGGAATAGATGGACACTGATGAACGTGAATAATGATAATGAATGATGGTTTATTATGTTGTTTATATGTGTTATTCTTTATTCTTGTATACATTGATCATGTGTTTATGGGATTTATTATGCTACCTTGACATTTGCTACCCAATGATTAAACATGCTATCAAGTATTAAAAGCTAAATGCAGTCAAACCAGTGTCAGCTATTTGAGCCTCATGAACCCCTGGTTATACTTGTTGAGTACGATATGTGCTCAGTCTTGCAATTTTCCAACACCTCAGGATATGATAATGAAGATGACTGGAATGAGGATTACCGTTATGAGTACTAGGCTTGGAGTCAACCAGTCAATGCTGTCCCTGTGTGAAGCTTCCGTCGAGAGCGTTGTTTACTTTATGCTATCATTTTTGTGTAAGACTATGTGATTTATTATGTTCCGCTATGTAATAAACACTGCAATGGTACTTTTGAGATTTGTCTACTTATGTGTGCGACTATTTCTGGGGCACATATGAGTCTTTTATGCATCCTATTTTGTTCTTAAAATATGGGTGTGACACCGTTGTACATATCTTCAACCTAGAAAACATAGGTGCTACTGATTTGCTTCTTATTTATTATACTTTATGAGTGTATAGATAGATGGATGCTTGTTTCAAACCATCTTTTCAGATAACATTGAATTAATGTCAGTTAACTGTATGTCCAATGTGCAACCATGGTTTATTTTTATTTTTTTTATGAACCTTTGTCCACTGTTGTGTTCCTTTTTGATGATTTTCAACTTTTATTTACAGGTAGTGGGAAGAAGTAGCTGGAAGTAGAATGCAGCCAATGATTGGATCAAAGTGCTCATGACAACATGTTTTGGTCATTTTAGCTATAGATGAAAACTTGGGTTTGACTTACTAGAGGTGGATCATTTTGTAAAGAGTGGAAGCGAACTATGAGACTTGGGTTGTGAAACTAAATACCTCTTGCATTTTGGCCAAGCTTATTTTAGCTTAGCTTTTCTATGCCATGAATTGTATGTAAATGGCATGACACATTGTGATATGATGGCTTTAATATAACTTGCGAGCTTTATTTGGTCCAGTTTACATGTGTTTCATGATTATGTATTATATTGTTTGAATGTATGACATGACACTGTTGATTGTATGGTTAACATATGAACAACACATGATATTATGTGGTAAATATTTGTATGCATAGTGACGGACAGTGGGTCGCTATAAATATATATCATCAGCCGATGCGTCGTTATAAGTTTATTAAAAACGGCAGAGAGTCGGTCGTTATATCTTTTACTTAAGGTCAGATGGTCCGACGTTAAATGTCGGTCCGACGTTAAATGTTTATAACGTCGCCACTATTAACGGCTGATATATCTGTCGTTATAAGTTTATAACGACCGACCATATGACGCTGAAACGGCTTATAACGACCCATCGGGCGATGCTATATTTGGGCTGTGGTGTAGTGTTCCTTGTTTTGCTAAAAATATTATGGATGGAAAGTCATTTGTCAAACTGTTGGAGATGCTCTTGCTCATGTTTCTGCCTTTGACAGCTAACGTATGTTTCTCACTTTCTCTCCGCCCCCGATGTCTCCATTATCTTTCTTGTTGCAAATGACATGCAATTATTTTTTTTTGTGTGTCGATCGTCAACAGAATGGATAGACCACAAGACTTAAAATACTCTTAACACAAACAGAATAATTATGTGCCTCCCCAGAGCATATAGAACGAAGGACATCAAAGGAAGACGACACGCGCGCATCACTCCTGGAGAAAAAGAAAGGGGGAAAGAAAGAAGTTCTCATATTATTCCTTCTCATCCATGCATGAACTTGCCGTCTGGCACAAGCGTAATTGGTATCTTCAGTTGACGAACCTAATTCCTTGGTCCTGGTCGCGGGCAGGCCAGTAGATAGAGCACAAACAATAATGATTTGCACGCACTTTGGTTATGGAAGATGCTTGGCGCGTGACATTTGTCACCAATCTGAACTTGAAGAAGTTGTTAAAAGCAACAACCGAGATCATATATACAGTACAATATATGGATTCACTATGGTTTTTTAGATAAAGGATAGAAACTATCCGGCTTCATCTACCCATAGGTAGAATGAGGCCAAATTAATACAACGGGAGAAAAAAAGAAGATAAATAACGAAAAAATTACATTCCCAACGAAGGCTCAAGTAGTCCTACGCAATAAACCGCCTTGATCCAAGATGTCAACTCCTCTGGAATACGATCACCAGCATCAAGACAAAGTCGTCGAAACATGTTTGTCACACCTTAAGAAAGATAGTGAAAACGTTAGACACCTACCACCATTGAAGATTGGATGGTTCTTCCAAGGCAACAGCGCAAAGAACTTGGAACAGACACAGGCCTACCATCCAAACTCCGAGCAGTTAGCCAATAAACACCTCCTCCGACAAAAACTACACAATGGATCGGAGAGAGGTGGTTCCCGGCCATGACGAACAACAACTTCGACGACGAGCCAACACATCGCCGCCGGACCGGAGAAACCAGGCTAGGTTTTCACCTAGTTGTTGGACGACCACAACCGCTACAGCTCTAGCGACGCCTTCAACAAGGTGAGTAGCACCGTCAGTACCACCGTCGCCGGCTCAGCGTAATGCCAGGTAGGGTTTTCACCCATACTGCAGCCAGACGAAGATCGCTGTGTGCCGGGGACTAGCACCCGCCGGATCTGGGACGCCCATCAGATCCCAGTGGACTCAAGGGCCCGAATCTAAGAGGTGCGCCACCAACTTCCAGGCAGCGCCGCGCCGACGCCCACCCCGGCGCTAGCAGCAGGACCCCACTCGGAGAGAGAGGATCCATGTCTCCTAACACTCGATCTCGCCACGCACAGGGACGTCAACTCTCCGACCTCAGGTGCCATGGACGGAGATGGACAGAAAACGAAAAAGACGACGCGTGAAACTGCAGTGCCGCCAGGACCGACAAGATCCATCCCCGCATGGGAAGGATATGAGGGGAGCAGTAACTCAATTATCAAACAAATCATAGAATTCGTCACAGCGAAACAGCGCCAAAATATATAATTAGCAGACAGCCTAGATGCATAGATATCTAGGGCACACCATAACTACGATGCCTTGTCATTTTTGTACAGAACACGGATGCAACAAGTAACAAGCGGCACATAAACACTCCTCGCAAAAAAAAAAATGGCAAATAATTAAGCACAGCGCAGAGCAGTATATATATTTGTTGGTTGTTGCTCACCTCATCACTGCCGTGATGTTCTGCCTGGAGTCTTGCGATCATCTTTGCCACCGTATGCATGAGCATGAGCACCATCACCATGCCCACGATCTCCACGGACGTTGTTGGCAGCCGGCACCGCCACCACAGTGGGAGAAGCGCTAGGGTTAGGGTAGCCGTAATCGCCTTGATGGGCTTGGCCACGACGAGCAACCTGCATCTCGGGTGGCGTCCTCGCGGAATCCGCGACGCCTGCTGCTGCCACAGCTGACCCGGCATGGTGTCTTGGACTGGCGACGACTTGCTCGGCTTTCTTGGGAGCTTTGGTGGCCACAGTAGGCACAGGAGTCGTCGCTGCCACCGAAGCCTCCTCGGTCTTCTGGTGCCTATGTTTAAGAGGACTATGATGAGTTTGCGGAGCCGCCGGAGTAGGCGATGCCGATGGGACTTCTTCGTCTTCCGTGTCGCTATCAGGAGATTGTTGCGGTGCCGGAGTAGGTGGTGACTTCGCCATATTGCTCTTATCTTCATCGCCATTGTTCTTGTTCATGTTCGCACCGTTGCCATTGTCTGATCCCTTTCCAGTTCCAGAGGGCGGCGGGTGGTCGACATGCTCGACCCCGTGACCTGTATGATGCTCATGTGTCACTTGCGGTTGTGGCGGATCATTTTCGCGGCAGCAGAACGGGAGACACATATGGCAAGTGAGCGATGAATGGACTGAAGGTAGTAGGTGGGAAGAAGAGTGCAAGCATAAATATGTGGTTAATTAGGCGGGAGAATAATATATCGCCGCGGATATGGGGCTCTAGTCTAGCTAGTAGTAAACTGATTGAGTTCGTAAGACTTAAGCTAACGTTAAGTCGTTAACCCCAGTGGAGTCAATTAGGTCGTCCACCATATGAAGCAACAGAAAGATGCACGTCCTCAATGATGGAGAACTTATGCCCAAGGCTTTTTTTTATCAATCCATTCATGGCGTCGTTGTTATCCTCTGAAGGATAATCATTAAACAGTTACGTGTGATGCTAGCTTTATGTCTCCAATTAATAAAGACAAATGGAGAGACACACAGTCACTATAAGTACAGGCGGCTGAAAACCTATTTGTACTAGCGTTTTTCAGCACCGCCTGCGCTAGAGGCTAGTAGAAATGGGCTATTTCTACAGGCAGTAACTAAGAACCGCCCGTAGAAAACCGCCTATAGAAATATTTTTACAAAAAATACAAAATCGACTTTTAAAAATAGAAAAAAAAAGATTTTAATTATAGGGAAGGCTCATTTTAATTTCGTGTCGCGCTTTTTTCGCGTAAAATCGCGTGCTTCACGGCCGGTGGGATTCGAACCTGAGATCTTGCCATTGCGCGTAGCCTCCTCTACTACTCCACCTATCACTTACTTGTGTCTATATTAGAGTTTAGGTCCCCACATATTATTACAAACCGAACATATATTGATTATTTGAGGCCATAAACGGATTCCAATGGAAAAGCTGTCAACTACAAAGTTTCATAACTTTTTAAGATCTACAACTTTTATATTGGAAGTTTTTCTATCCGACGTCATTTACAAAATTTGAATTTTAAATTTAAGAAATTCAAACGTAGTTTTTGACGATAAGATGATGTCAAATGAAAAAATTATCAACTACAAAGTTTCATAACTTTTCGAGATCTACAACTTTCATTTTGACAGTTTTTTCAAACAAGGTCATTTGAAAAACTCAAAAAATTCAATTTCAAATTATTTTTACATGCGGCTTTCTTAAGAAACCGCCTGTAGAAATATGATTTTTACAGGCGGTTTCTTAGGAGAGCCGCGTGTAGAAATATATAATTTCTACAGACGGTTTTGTTAGAAAAACCGCCTATTGAAATATGATTTTTAGTGGTGGTTCTTCAGGACAACCGCTTGTAGAAATACATGATTTCGGTTCAATTAGGAAAACCGCATGTGAAAATGCATCTTCACAGACGGTTCGTAGTTCTGACACCGCCCTTTTTACACCACAGACGCGTGATAACTACAACCGTCTGTAGTATAAAAAGAGGGTGTCGGCATTGTACTCTTTTCTACTAGTGAGTGCTGCTAGCTTGCTTTATTTCTTGTCCTTTGACATATATATGTAGACGTTATTTTCATTGCAAAATGTCATGATCGTGTTAAATGTTCACCTACTCAATTCGGAAGCATTTGTCGCAATACCCGTATGATGTGATGTGCCCATGTGCGTTTGTTCTGGGGAGGTAACAAGCATTCTTCATGGATAAATATGTCCATACAATGCTAGATAAATAGGCAGAACTACTATCAACATATATCACTCTGTTGTCTAAGAGATAAAAACTTTCGTTTGCTGATCGAGGGAAGAAGAGACGATAGCCAGGTTCCAGACGTCAAAGACTAGAAACCCGTTAGAAGGTCATATTAATACAAAGTGTTTCCAGTTTATTGCAAATATGGTAAGCATAGGAAAACACACATTTTCTAGTTAGAAGGGAATAATAAGATCTTGAAAGATGAAATAATGGAGCTAAAAGACCACATAACTATTCTTATTACCAAAAATTTATTTGGTTCCCTCCTATTTAAAAATAACTTCCCTGGATGAAGAATAGAATTGATGACAACACACAAGTTTCAGACAAGGAAAATGATATTTTTACGACAATGTTATCTGTAGAAGTGTTTTGGGAAGTCATAAAAGCTAATTTGATGGCTACGTTTTATGACTTTTATAAAGGAGACTTACCCCTTTATAACCTTAACTATTAAGTTCGGCATTATTACTTTATCAGCAAAGTGTCAAGAAACCAAGAATTCAAGAGTATAAACGGATCTGCCTTTTAAATATAAGCTTCAAGTTTTTACTAAGGTTGCAACTACTGGAATGAATAAAGTCATACACTCACACACATATTGTCATTCCACCAACAAACAACATTTTTTACCCAGCACTTTAAAAGGTGTCACAGTCGATGAATCTAAAAACCATGAGTTACATAGGAAGAGCTAAATGATGTCGTTTCTAAAGTAGACTTTGAGAAGACCTATGATAAAGTGATTTTAACAGAGGACAATATCCCAACAAAGGACAATATCCCAAAATGCTGGCACTCACTGGCACAAAAATTAAAAGCGCGAAAGAGAACATATAAGAATCTTTACACATGTGTATTGGCTCATACGTGTTGTTGCCATAGGTGTATACCATGTGTACGTATGTATATTTTTAGAGGTTCTCTAACAGCAATGTTAGCATGTATGTCAAGGAGAGAGAAGTAACGCACGGCGACTGGGAAGGAGGTAACAACCTCTACTCGGTCCTTGGGAGAAAGGAGTGCTCTAACACACCGAGCACAAGGTTAGAATTTCTCCATAGCGATCAACTAAATTCATCCAAACTTCAAAGGGACTCTCTGTATTCTTAATTGACCACTAGTACACAGAGGTACTATACACGTCCGCTTGTGCTGGTGGTCTGTGGAAATAAATTTATCCGTCTGTAAAAATAGATTTCGTCTATAGAAATAGATTTCCACAGATGATTCTCTTAGCCAACCGCCAGTGGAAACATTTTTTTAGAAAATATAAAATCGCGTGCTACACAGCCGGCAGGATTCGAATTACTCAGTCATGTCTATATTAGAGTTTAGTTCCCCATATATTATCCTTGAAAGCTTCTAGGCCCCTAATGAGTTTCGGTGATTAATAACAATGTTGATTACTATGACTAACGTGTGTTTTGCAGAGGCAAAGTCATTTTAGTTAGGTCATGGTAATGGTGATCGATGGACTAGGACGTTCATGCCTACTTAATGGTGGAAATCATTTTGGTTTTCAAAAGATGGTTGGACATCGTCAAGACTAGACTAGGTCTAGGTGCCATATGGTGTTGAAGGGCACTTAGAGTAGTTTAGGACTTTGTTTTTCCTTCGACCGTACTATTAAGGGGGCATTGAGCGGGTAGCTTGACCTAGACAAGGCATTAGGTTTAGGTGTGGTGCACACTTGGTAAACCTAGCACTAGGCAGCTGTGAGAGAGTCCTTAGATCAAGAGAACCAAACTTTGTTTTGAAAAGTTCGTGATTTGATGAGGTTTTGGTGTTGAGGCAGCACCGGACGCAGGCACCGGACGCTGTGTTGATGCGTCCGGTGAGTGCTGACTTGGGTCAGCGCGTCCAGGTGCCTAGGGTTACGCGCCGGACGCACACACCGGACACGCCGGGGTGCGTTCGGTCCCATACCTAGAGAGGTATACAACTCGCTCCCTCACCGGTCGCGGTCTGGGTGAGGCATCGGACTCTATTTGGCGCGTCCGGTGTGTGGCAGTTGCAAGTACAACTAGTCGTTAATGGGGCACCAGACGCTCCGTGGAGCGCGTCCGGTGCAACATTGAGCGCGTCCGATGCACCTGTTTTTTGAGGAATTCAGGTGGCCGGCCCTTGGAATTGATGCGGAGTATTTATACTCCTCTACCTCGTCCATGGAAGGTCTCTTGCCCATTTGTTCAGCTGAGAAACATCTTGTGGTGCAAGAGAGAAGCAAGAGCCTTTAGAGGATTGAGAATTGAGAGATTTCTTGAGTGAATCATTCTCTAGTGAGTTCCAAGAGTTCAAGTGTGCATCCACCACTCTCTAGAGCCTTGTTTGGGTCAAGTGAGAGTTCTTTGCTTGTTATTCTTGGTGATCGCCATCACCTAGATGGTTCGATGGTGATTGGGGGCATGAAGACCACCCGGAGTTCTTGTGGGTGGCTCGTGTCAAGCTTGTGAGCGGTTTTGGGTGATTCACTACAACAGAGTGTCGAAGAATCAACCCGTAGAGAGCACTTGGTCCTTGCACGGACCAAGGGGAAGCAAGGCCCTTGCACAGGTGCTCCAACGAGGACTAGTGGAGAGTGGCGACTCTCCGATACCTCGACAAAACATCACCGCATCTTTCTTGCTCTCATCCTTTACATTCTAGCACTTACTTTGAGTACTTTACATTTCTAGAATTGCCATGCTAGAATAGGATTCGAACTAGGTTGCAAAACTTTTATCCGATAGCTCTCTAGAACACACTTAGGCACAAGGGGTTGAATTGGAGCTTATAGGTTGCTTAAATTTTTAGAGAAGCCCAATTCAGACCCCCTCTTGGGCATCTTGACCCTTTCAATTGGTATCAGAGCCTAGTGCCCATAAATTAGGCTTCACCGCCTAGAGAAAGATGTCTCATGGGGATGGACCGCCACCTATGTTCAAGGGTGATGACTTCCCGTATTGGAAAATACGGATGGAGTCATACCTCAAAGCTTCGATCTCAAGTGCCTAAAAGCCACGACCGAAGGGTTCACCCCTCCGGCTAAGAATACCGCTCTTACTCTACTAGAGCAAGAAAACGAGAAGTGTAATGCAAAGGCCAAAAACCATATTCTTAGAGGTCTTTGCAAGGAGGTGTTCAACCGTGTGTAGAACCAGAAAACCGCCCATGAACTTTAGACAGAACTTTGTGCGCTCCATGAGGGATCCAAGAGTGAGCGTGAGGAGAGCTTTCGTCTTATCATGAACAAGCTTAATACATTTGAAATGCTTCCAAAAGAAAATTCTAATGAAATGTATTCACACTTGAATGTGATTGTAGAGGAGCTAAACCAAATGAGTCCGGTGGATGTGGCAAGGAAGATACTATGTGTCCTCCTCATTGAGAAATATGGGCACATAGTCACCCTGCTTCACCAAGGCGATCTCTCAACCGCCACACTGACATCCACCTTGGGAAAGATCAATGCTCATGAGATGTACATGCACATCAACCCCCAAGATAGCTCCTCATCGGTCAAGAAAGAGAAGAAGGACTTGGCTTCTCACAAGGGCAATTCAAAGAAGATTGAAGTTGAGTCATCAACTTCAAGTGATGATGATGCTTCCATTGCCATCATGGTGAGAAGAACAACGAAGATGCTAAAGAAGCTCAACAAGAATGGAGTCAACTTTGACTCCAAGAAGAAGAAGTTCTTCACAAGTAGCAAGAGAAAGCCCATCTCTGAGATGGATTGCTACAATTGTGGTGAACTTGGTTATCTTGCTCATCAATGTCCTAAACCCAAGAAGGACAAATACAAGAAGAAGAACAAGGAGCAAGATGACTCAAGTGATGATGAGAAGAGTGACAAGAAGGCATTCAAGAAGAGAGGCGGCAAGAAGGAGGAGTACCACAAGAAGAAGAGTGGCATGGCCTACATTGTTGGTGATTGGCTCACCGACATTAAAAGCTCAAGTAGTGACTCCTCTGGCAATAAGAGTGATGATGAGAAGGTTGCCGCCATCACCACCGTCCTCTCCACCATCATCATCCTCTACACACCTATGCCTCATGGCCAAGGGTGACTAGAAGGTACAAAGTGAGGATGACAGTAGTGAGAGTGAAAGTGAATTTGAATCACCTTCTTATGATGAACTTGTGCACTTGCTTAACAAATACAATAAAATCATAAGAAAGACAAGAAGTGAAAATGATAAGCTAGAGAATAAAAATGAATCACTTCTTGCAAAGCTTAAATCTAGTGATGAGCTTAGAGAGCAAAATGAGATCATGACCACTAAGCTCAAGGAGCTCAAACTTTCTCTAAAAGAGCTCAAAGATAAACATGATAAACTTGAGAGTGTGCATGATGAGCTCATTACTAGACATAGAGCATTGAAGGAAGAGTTCACCACTCTAAAAGCAAACAATGACAATCTTGAGCTTGCTTATGATCTTGCTATTAGTGAAACACATGTTGATACTAACCATGTTGCTAAGCTTGATGTAGCCACGTCTTGTGATGACTTACTTGTGGAGAACATTAGCAATGTGTTGGTTGCAAAGGCAAGAATGTGGTAGTGGTTGAGAGCTATGAGGACACTATCATGATCAAGGAAGAAACAGCAAAGATCAAGTGTGAGAATGAGAAGCTCAAGAAAGAGTTGCAAGAGCAAGCCAAGCACAACACCGTGGTGATTAAGTCAATTGATCATGACAAGAACCTTGCTTATGAGAACAAGAGGCTCAAAGAAGAAAATCAATACCTCAAGCTTGGTTTGTTGTATGACAAGCAAGAAGAAGATGAGTCCTTTGTTGACGGTTCTTAAGTATCAATTTTAATTATCAAATAAACAAGAGAAAGGACCAATATGCAACCAACACCTAGAATTAGGGTTTGATCTGACAGAATTCCATGAGTTTTGTTGTTTATCTGTTTCTGCAGGGGGTTATCAGGAAATAAGGAAGAAAGGCCCACATATCAGGATTACATAGAGATATCAACGCACCGCGCGATTTTCTACCATCTAGAAGACTCCAGAAGCCACGGGAAGAAAGCAGAGGCCGAAAGGGGCCAGGCCCAGGGCGCCTGCCCTGAGGACCTGGGCGCCCGCCCCCCTCTGGATGCCAATCAGGACTCTCTTCGCACACGATGTTCCACCGACCTAAAGGATCAAGGATAACGTAGTACCACATCGCCTACCGACCCAAAAATGCATAGAGGAGGAGGACTATATAAGGAGACCCCCCTGGCCCCTGGAGGAGACAAGAAGTTATCATAGAGTTGAGTGGTGCCCTCGAAGGAAAACCTCTTCTCTAAATAAAATTTCTTTTTTAGGCTTAGCAACCAATGTAAGTAGAAATAGATCTTCTAGTTTCTACTAGATTGAGAGAGATATAGTGGAGGTGTAGATTGGAGGAAGCCCGGCCTGTCGGTGTCTACTCCGAGCTTGTACCTACGGGATCAAGTTCTCCTAACCCGAGGCTTGCTCCTAGGATTCTTCAGTATTTCGACTTCTAAATTCTAGTAAGTTCTTGTTTTATTGTTCTTTTGGTTTATGAGTTTACTTTAATCTCTTCGCGTAGAGTTTAGAGTAATCATTGCTGGCATAAACGTGGTGTTTAGGCTGGGGTACTCATAGATATTCCCTGACTAGCTAGACCGTGATAGTAGTGAGGAATGTGACAATTCCGAGTTACCTTTACAGACCATATCTCGTTAGCAGGAAGGATAGGGTTTATAGGTGCGGGTTGAACATCCTTTGTGGTGTCTAGATTCTGTTAGCCTCCCCAATAGAATAGTAGATCATCCTTACCAAGGTTAGAAGGAGACTACGGTTGCAGTCTTCTCTATTTATCACTCACATCGAGAAACATTCTTTGTTGCCTAAAGGGTTAGTAGTAATAGACCGGGTTAGTCAGATGCACTCTTTCTCCTAGTGGTAAAAAAATAAATACGATACTCTGGATAACCTCCCGGGTGAAGTGCTCACCGATATCCGTGCGCTTGCGGATCAATTCCTTATTGCGTTCCCAAATATCAACAAGCATTTCTGGCACCGTTGCCGGGGAGAAAGACGGTATGCTGAGATAACCTTGAGTCTTACGACTAGCTTGTATCTATACTTTTATCTTTTCTTATCTTTTATATTATTTATTTATTTTCTTTACTCTTACCTTATGGAAAACTAAAATTCTAAATCGATCCATGAATCTGCAATCCCTTCAGTAACTGACCTTTTACCAAGGGAATCATCACAGCCTATCCAAACATCCCAGTATAAGTTAAGTTCTAGGTTGATTGCCATGATTCAAAACCTATCTTTTTTGGGAAAGGAAGACGAAAACCCTTACCTTCGTATTAGAGATTTTGAGCAAACATGTGATTGTCTTCGCATTGAAGGCATTTCTGATAAAACTTTACGTTGGAAGCTTTTTCCTTTTTCTTTAAGGGGAGAAGCTAGACAATGGTACAGTCAGAAGGTAAGTCAACAATGAGGTGAATGGGGAGTTTTACAAGCCAACTTTTGTCTATATTTCTATTCCCTCAACCGTATAGCCAACCTTAGACTCGAAGTCCTATCTTTTAAACAAAAAGATAATGAAACTTTGGGAAAATCCTGGAAACGTTTTTCTGATCTTTTAGAATCTGGTCCAAACCTTAATCTTGAAGACCCTGTTCTTTTATTTCACTTTTTTCGAGGTCTTCAGAAAAATTACAAACAAATGCTACACACAATGTCTAGAGGTTCTTTCTTTCGTATCCCTACTGATGAAGCTAGAGTGATCCTAGATAGAATCCTAGAAGCTGAGATGGATAATACCCTTCATGATGAAACCTACGAAGCCGAAGTAGACACTCTGCCAAATATTTCATCTACTTTAGCTATCCCATGTTCTGAGCCACAAGAGGAAGAAATTCCACCACCGGACTTCATGCTGGATATAGAATCCGATCTTTTTGCCGATTTTGGAAACATTTCAAACTACCATTCTATTGACAAACCCCAAATCGGCCAGTTTAGCATTTATTTGCTAAGTGAATATTAATTGAGAGAGCTTATCTCAGTCATGAGTAGCGAATGGTTGGAGGAATCAGAGCTTTCCTCTGATGTGATCCGTTTGGACACACCCTCTATAACTATACGCTGTGCTTATAATTCTGATCGATTTAATGCTCTTTATAATCCTATTGTGGGGATCAACATCATGTCTGAATCTTTTGCACTTAAACTATTTAAAAATCTTGTCTTAACCCCCACAACAAAGGTCATAAAGGAATCTTCGGGATGATTAGTCCCCAGTCTTGGAATTATTAATGTCCTACCTCTTACGGTAGAAGGCTCCATGGTTCATTTGAACTTCTATATCTTTGATACATGGGACTTCGACCTATTGATAGGACAACCTTTTAGAAGACTCCTTTATGAAGGTCATACTGGAAAGCTACACATTTCTTTTGGAAAAGCCTTTAAATTCCAAATAACAATTTCACACTCCTTAAATAATAAGGCCGAGTCATATCTTTTGCCTGATCCTATGGAGGAGGTAAAGGCCGCATCTCTTGAACTTTTAGAAGAATCAGACTTAGAAGATGAAACTCCTTTCTTCATAGAAGAAGAAGCTGAACCTTCTGAACCTGAACCCTTAGATGAGTTTGCAGAAACACCTAGACCCCCCACAGAGCTTAAAACTTTACCACCCGGTCTTATCTATGCTTTTCTAAACAAAAATCCAGAGTTTCCTGTGATCATTAGCGATAAACTCACTCAGGAGCAAACTCTGCGATTGAAGACCATTCTTGAGAAACATCACTCAGTTTTCGGCTACTCACTCCAAGATCTTACAGGAATTAGTCCTATGATTTGTACCCATCGTATTCCAACAGATCCTTCTGTCGAGGATATCAGCAAGGGGTACCCCAACGGATGTCCATGTCGGGATTATCCCTACACAATTCGAGGCCTCCTACTCGACGCTCTACCCAGTCACGTGTATGGTCATCGACGACCGCAGCCTCGAAGACGGAAAGGGCGTCGAGCGAATCGGTCAGGGCTTGAGCGCCAGCTACTGTCGAATACGAAAACAGGCTCGAGCGAATCCGAAGGCGTCGAGCGCAAGGACGCCGCCTGACTCGGGCACGGGAACGAGGGCATTTAATGTGCCTGTCGCGTTCTCACCTAACACGCAGGTCACGGGAAGCGTGATAGGGAACAGGCACCCGTCCCATCATTCTTTTTGCAGCCTTCCCCACCAAATAACCCAGGGCATGTCAGGACGCAGGGAGCACGGTCGGAATGTCTAATCAAGACCCCCTCGAGACGTCCAAGGTCAGCGCTCTGGCTAGCAAGGCGTTACACAGAAACCGACCCTCGACCAGACGCGTTTCCTTCCTGGGGAAGGGTTGGGCGTCGAATAACAACTCTGCAACCACTCCGACGTATCCGCCGCCACGACGTACAGGCGTGCAGCAGATAAGCCAGTCCAAGACGGCACACAGAGCAGGATACATGGGCACGCGTAATCATCATCAAGCTACCAGGACGGGATGGCTTAAGACCACGTCGGTACGGAGGCCTCGAGTAGGTCAGCGCGCCATACCTCTAACGACCCGTACTCTGATGCCTATACTTGTACCCTAGGCTTCTCCTTGGAACTATAAAAGGGGAGGCCCGGGAAGAGATATAGGACGACGCGATACAACTCAACACACCGGCCATACGTAATAGTGCAACTCACATCACCACACTCCACGCTTGTATTCACCCCTGTACAAGCACTTAGGTGCAAAATAATACAAACTCTCCCTCCCCCGCTGGACATAGGGCCTTCTCTTGCCCGAACCAGGATAAATCTTTGTGTCTTTTTGCATCACCATGTGGAAAAGGGAGCACGCATACAAATTTACTCGTTGGTGTGACCCCCCGTGGGGAAAACACCGACACCTTCTGTTTCACCTTCTCGAGAACCCCAACGTAGACTTAATAACACTATGAGAGAGGTAGTTAAAAAGGAAGTTATAAAGTTGCTGCATGCAGGGATTATATATCATGTGCCGCACAGTGAATGGGTAAGCCCAGTTCAAGTTGTGCCTAAAAAGGAAGGCATGACTGTTATTATGAATGAAAAGAACGAGCTAATTCCGCAACGCACCGTCATAGGATGGCGGATGTGCATAGACTATAGAAAACTAAACAAAGCCACGAGAAAGGATCACTTTCCTTTACCTTTCATAGATGAGATGCTAGAGCGGTTAGCAAACCATTCGTTCTTCTGTTTCTTAGATGGATATTCAGGGTATCATCAGATCCCGATCCATCCCGATGATCAAAGCAAAACCACTTTTACATGCCCATATGGAACTTATGCTTACCGTAGAATGTCTTTTGGGTTATGTAATGCACCAGCTTCTTTTCAAAGATGCATGATGTCTATATTTTCTGATATGATTGAAGAGATTATGGAAGTTTTCATGGATGATTTCTCTGTTTATGGAAAAACTTTTGATAGTTGTCTTGAAACCTTAGACAAGGTTTTGCAAAGATGTGAAGAAAAGCACTTAGTCCTTAATTGGGAAAAATGTCATTTCATGGTTAGGGAAGGAATAGTGCTGGGACACCTAGTGTCTGAAAGAGGTATTGAGGTAGATAAAGCTAAAATTGAAGTAATTGAACAACTACCTCCACCTGTGAATATAAAAGGAATTCGAAGCTTTCTTGGCCATGCTGGTTTTTATCGTAGATTCATAAAAGATTTTTCATTTATTGCTAGACCACTTACTCTTTTGCTAGCCAAGGATGCTCCTTTCGAATTTGATGATGCATGTCTAACATCTTTTAATTTATTAAAGAAAGCACTCATTTCTGCACCAATCATTCAACCCCCTGATTGGTCGTTGCCTTTTGAAATTATGTGTGATGCCAGTGATTATGCTGTGGGGGCAGTTTTGGGACAAACTAAAAATAAGAAGCATCATGCAATTGCTTATGCCAGTAAAACTTTGACAGGAGCTCAACTTAATTATGCAACCACTGAAAAGAGCTTCTGGCTGTTGTCTTTGTCATTGATAAATTTAGATCTTATTTAGTTGGAGCTAAAATAATTGTTTACACTGATCATGCTGCACTAAAATATTTGCTCACTAAAAAACATGCTAAACCTCGCCTGATTAGATGGATCTTATTACTCCAAGAATTTGACTTAGAAATAAAAGATAAAAAGGGAGTAGAAAATTCTGTTACTGATCACTTGTCTAGAATATATTTTAAGAGTCCACAGGAAACCCCCATCATTGATTCACTCCGGGACGACATGCTCTACGGTATTAACAGGTCTGACCCCTGGTTTACAGATATTGTTAATTTTATGGTTTCAGGGTATGTACCACCAGGAGCAAACAAGAAGAAGCTTATTCAATAATGTCGTGCACATATATGGGATGAGCCATACCTCTTCCGAGTATGCTTTGATGGCTTACTCAGGAGATGTGTGACCACTGAGGAAGGATGGAAGATCATCAACAGATGCCATTCATCACCATATGGAGGTCACTATGGAGCATTCCGTACACATTCAAAGATCTGGCAGTGTTGATTCTACTGGCCTACAATGTATGAAGACACGAAGCAATATATCAGAAGATGTGGGCCATGTCAAAGGCACGGGAACATAAATACAAGGGATGCAATGCCACTCACCATCAACCTTCAGATTGAGCTCTTTGATGTCTGGGGAATAGACTACATGGGTCCATTTCCTCCATCAAAGAAGTGTGAGTACATCTTGGTGGCGGTTGACTATGTCTCCAAGTGGGTAGAGGCATTACCTTGCAAGCATGCCGACAACATCAGTTCAAAGAGGATGTTTGAAGAAATTATATTTCCAAGATTTGGAGTCCCCAGAGTAGTGATAAGTGATGGAGGAGCACACTTCATCGACAAACGCTTCAAGCAATATCTATCAAAACATGGAATCCGTCACAACATCGCTACCCCCTATCATCCTCAGACAAGTGGCCAAGCAGAGACTTCCAACAAGCAAATCAAGAATATTCTTCAGAAGACAGTAAATGAAATGAGAACGGCGTGGAAAGACAAGTTACCCGATGCACTCTAGGCATACCGGACAGCATACAAGACCCCAATTGGAATGTCTCCATACCAACTGAAGTACAAGAAGACTTGCCACCTACCTGTTGAACTAAAGTTCAAAGCACACTGGGCCATAAAGAGATGGAATATGGACCTAGACGTTGCTGGAGATCATAGAAGAATGCAACTATTAGAATGGGAAGAATGGCGAGAGAAAGCATATCACAATTCAAAGATCTACAAAGAAAGAGTCAAAAGGTGGCATGACAAGAGAATCAAGAAGAAGGAGTTCGCACCCGGAGATAAGGTATTACTTTTTAATTCCAGGGTGAAGCTTTCCGGGCATGGAAAACTCTAG
Organism: Sorghum bicolor; assembly: GCF_000003195.3. Classification (NCBI taxonomy): domain Eukaryota; kingdom Viridiplantae; phylum Streptophyta; class Magnoliopsida; order Poales; family Poaceae; genus Sorghum; species Sorghum bicolor. Next base: position 18,430,010 of record NC_012879.2, on the reverse strand, counting down.
AGCAAATGGGAAGGACCATTCAAGGTAATCAATTCATCATCCCACGGAGCTATCACACTTCAAAATGACGATGGTACGTTATTCAAGGTAAATGGCCAACGTCTTAAATTATTTTTAGAGCCCAACAAAGAATTAGAAGAAATAGACGTAGTCCATTTTTACCTTTCCATGGAGAATTAGAGCCCGACTTTTTTTAGTCTGATGTTTTTGGGTAATATATATTTTTCTAAATAGTTTTGCATCTAGAAATGCGCTCGAGAAAGTGGGTCCACAGAGGGGCCAGAGAGAGGGCGGGCGCCCAGATCAGGTGGGCGGGCACCCAGCTCCTGTTCCCCCTCGGTCCTGATTTTCTCTGTTATGGAAAATGCACTTATGGTAATCCGAATAATCCCTCCGATGGAAAGTTTCCGCACATCGACGGGAGCAACCCAAACAACCCCTAGAGGCACTTTTGACCCCCATATAAACAGACCCCTGACATCAGTTTTCAAACCCAAACCACCAAGCCTTCTCTTCTTCTTCAATTGGAGCTTGATTAGTTCCTTGCTGCTCCAATGGCCGAGAAGTTCCACGATGATTGGGAGGTCGTCCCCTTCAACCTCAACATGGAGCCTGTGGAAGACCCCGATGCTCGTGCTCTCGTCCCGGCCAACACAGAGCGACAGCTAGAAGCCATGCCTTTACGCCAACGCAGCTCCGCCCAATCCTACCATGCTCAACCAGTTCTCACCGCACTGCCACAACCCCTACTCCTCAAGAGATCATCATCCAAGATGAAGACCACCATCAAGGTGCCAACCGGCCCAAGGATCCTTCCACCTAGACCCAATGAGAGGGTCGTTGGAGTCAAGACCAACCGGAGCGGCGAGATCAGTAGTATTCTCTACACCACAGAGGAGGAAAGGCCTTACTTCGAAGGGATTAGAGCAGCCAAAGTCTGTTTCATCCCTCCAAAGGCAGCCCCGAAGCACGCTCTCAATGCTTTTGAGACACCTCCCAAGCGTCGCAAAACTATAATGGATATTGATGAGGACGTTCGCAGACTAGACAGAGTTATCATAGACCTCCAGTCCTCGATTAATTCCCTCACTAGGCAGCTCTCTAACCACAACACTGTTATACTAGGCCTTAGGCATGATCTTGCCAGTGCCAACAAGAAGATTAAGGAATTAGAGCACCGCTAAGTTATCTAGATTAGACCTTGAGGCAAATGCATCTTAGTTATCTATCTTTAAATTCGGTTTAGGTTTACTATTATCATCAGTTTGCTATCAGTTTACTACTAGTCTTTTGTAATAAATGCCTCAAGGTTAATAAAGAGTATTATTATTATTATGTCTTGTGTGTCTCTACTTTATTTTTATGCAAAAAAGCAGAAAACAAGTATGGGGGAGATCCCTCGACATGCCAAACACACTTCGACTACACCACTCCACAATTCAGGTACACACTCTGCACACTTTATACATACACATATCTTGGATTATGCAGAATACTATTTTCGACATGATAAATTAAAAAGATTAAAATATTTCTAGTCATGATTAATCTCATTCTATGATATTTCCTGACACTTGTAACTATTATAAAATCATTTAAAAAAACCTGTGTTACTTAAGACAGTATGGAATGTGAGATGGTAGAGTATGAGTTTCTTATTCTTGATATCATTGTTGCTTGGAGAATTTATTTCAAAATTAATTCTAGCTACCATCCTCAGTGTTTTATATGCCTGATAAAACTGAAAATATTAAATATGATTATAAAACTATCTACTCTGTATTGAGTTTGTTCAAAATGAGTTAGACCCTTGTTGAGAGATTTATCATGCTCCTAAGATCATGACATTTATTCAGAAAGATTCACTCTTCCGAAGTATTATTGCATTAGAGGCATGGGCTATGCAAAAATAAAGATATTTCAAGGAAATAAAAAGGAGCAAGTGCTCGACAACCGCGCAGAAAAAAAAAATGGACAAGTGTCCGGCAGTAGAATTAGGGGTACCTCGGTATCCCACTTAAAAAAAGAGAGAGAAAAAGAAAATGATATCCCATGGTCCCTCTAATAAGCAATATGCCAGCAAGAGTTGACAAAGATTTTAATTTCCAAAGTCTTTGATCTAAGAGTATGACATTCCCCTCATCGGATCCCGTTTTGGTCAGGCAATAAATACAAAGTAAGTATGCTTGAGAATTTTTGCAAATTAAAACAACCTCAGTGAGATATATAAAAGATAATGAGTGATCTGAGAGAACCTATGAGGATAAAAAGGTATGCTAACTTTCTTTCAAAAATATACAAAAATTCCAAGTGACAGGATTGAGAAGAAAGGATCTTTACTCTTAACTATATACTTCCCTGACTATAGTACACAGTGGAATTTTAACACCCTGCAGTTATGAAAAGAATGTTTTAAAATGTTTTACCCCAAATATTGTTCTTAACCATCCTTTTCTCGAGGACGAGTAAAAGCCTAAGTATGGGGGTATTTGTTGACAGTTCTTAAGTATCAATTTTAATTATCAAATAAACAAGAGAAAGGACCAATATGCAACCAACACCTAGAATTAGGGTTTGATCTGACAGAATTCCACGAGTTTTATTGTTTATCTATTTCTACAGGGGGTTATCAGGAAATAAGGAAGAAAGGCCCACATGTTAGGATTACATAGAGATATCAACGCACCGCGCGATTTTCTACCATCTAGAAGACTCCAGAAGCCACGGGAAGAAAGCAGAGGCCGAAAGGGGCCACGCCCAGAGCGCCCGCCCTGAGGACCTTTGCGCTCGCCCCCCTCTGGATGCCAATCAGGACTCCCTTCGCACACGATGTTCCACCGACCTAAAGGATCAAGGATAACGTAGTACCACATCGCCTACCGACCCAAAAATGCATAGAGGAGGAGGACTATATAAGGAGACCCCCCTGGCCCCTGGAGGAGACAAGAAGTTATCACAGAGTTGAGGGGTGCCCTCGAAGGAAAACCACTTCTCTAAATAAAATTTCTTTTTTAGGCTTAGCAACCAATGTAAGTAGAAATAGATCTTCTAGTTTCTACTAGATTGAGAGAGATAGAGTGGAGGTGTAGATTGGAGGAAGCCTGGTCTGTCGGTGTCTACTCCGAGCTTGTACCTGCGGGATCAAGTTCTCCTAACCCGAGGCTTGCTCCTAGGATTCTTCAGTATTTCGACTTCTAAATTCTAGTAAGTTCTTGTTTTATTGTTCTTTTGGTTTATGAGTTTACTTTAATCTCTTCGCGTAGAGTTTAGAGTAATCATTGCTGGCATAAACGTGGTGTTTAGGCTGGGGTACTCATAGATATTCCCTGACTAGCTAGACCCTGGTAGTAGTGAGGAACGTGACAATTCCGAGTTACCTTTGCAGACCATATCTCGTTAGCAGGAAGGATAGGGTTTATAGGTGCGGGTTGAACATCCTTTGTGGTGTCTAGATTCCGTTAGCCTCCCCAATAGAATAGTAGATCATCCTTACCAAGGTTAGAAGAAGACTACGGTTGCAGTCTTCTCTATTTATCACTCACATCGAGAAACATTCTTTGTTGCCTAAAGGGTTAGTAGTAATAGACTGGGTTAGTCAGATGCACTCTTTCTCCTAGTGGTAAAAAAATAAATATGATACTCTGGATAACCTCCCGGGTGAAGTGCTCACCGATATCCGTGCGCTTGCGGATCAATTCCTTATTGCGTTCCCAAATATCAACATCCTTCATCTTGGAAGAGCTAGATAGCAAGTATGACCCAATCATCAAAAGGCTAACTCAAGAGAACAACAAGCTCAATCTAGAGAAGGAGCATCTCACCAAGGGGTTAGCCAAGTTCACTAGAGGGAAGGACCTACAAAGTGAGCTCTTCATGAACACCGTCATAAATATGGACAAGAGTGGAATTGGCTACAAGGCTCAACAAAGCAAGCTTATCAAGTCACAATCAAGTCATGATCAACCAAGTAAGCCCAAGCCAAATAGATGCTTTGAGTGTGGACAAGAGGGTCCCTTTGCTCATGAGTGTGAGGCACCACTACCACCTCCTTTTCCCAAGCATGCAAGACCATTTACTTTCAATGCTCACTACATTGTAAGGCAAGACAAGAGTGGCAAGGTCAAGGTTAGCTTCATGGGGCCACCCAATAAGCAAAGGCCAAAGAAGATTTGGGTGCCAAAGCAACTAGTTGAGAAGGTTAAGGGGGCTAAGCAAATGTGGGTCCCCAAAACTCAAGCTTGATCTCTTGTGTGTAGGAGAACTACAAGACCAGTGGATCACATTGGGTAATTGATAGTGGTTGCACTCAACATATGAACAAAGATCCTCGGATGTTCACCTCACTTGATGAAGATGTGGATAATCAAGAGAAGATCACATTTAGTGACAATTCAAAAGGCAAGGTCAAGGGTCTAGGAAAGGTTGCAATTTCAAATGACAACTCCATCACCAATGTGCTCTATGTATCTTCACTAAGCTTCAACTTGCTTTCGGTTGGAAAACTTTGTGATCTTGGCTTCCAATGCCTATTCAATAAGAAAGAAGTGATAGTGACCAAGGAGGATGGCAATGAGATGGTATTCAAAGGATTCTGGCACAACAACTTGTATCTTGTTGATTTCTCCTCCGATGAGGTTGACATCAAGACTTGCTTATTCACCAAGACATCACTAGGGTGGTTGTGGCATAGAAGGTTAGCATATGTTGGAATGGGCACACTCAAGAAGTTGATGAAGAAAGAATTGATTGGAGGCTAGAAGGATGTGACTTTTGAGAAGGACAAATTGTGTAGTGCATGACAAGCCGGCAAGCAAGTGCCAAACACTCATCCAACCAAAGCCTATCTCTCTACTTGAAGAGTGCTTGAGCTATTGCACATGGATCTATTTGGACCAACCACATATGCTAGTCTTGGTGGCAACAAATATTGCTTGGTCATAGTAGATGACTACTCCCGGTACACTTGGACATTCTTCTTGCAAGACAAGGCCGAAGTTGCATCAATATTCAAGAAGTTTGCAAAGAATGCCCAAAATTAATTTGATGTCAAGATCAAGAAGATAAGGAGTGACAATGGAAAAGAGTTTGACAACACCAACATTGAAGAGTATTGTGATGAAGTTGGGATCAAACATGAATTCTCCTCAATATACACACCGCAACAAAATGGGGTAGTAGAAAGAAAGAATCAGACTTTGATCACCTTGCCAAGAACAATGCTTGATGAGTATAACACTTTGGAGAAGATGTGGGCCGAGGCAATCAACATTGCATGTTATGCATCAAACTAGCTCTTTCCTCATAAGTTCCTAGAGAAGACACCATATGAGTTGCTCAATGGGAAGAAGACCGATGTCTCATTCTTTAAAGTGTTTGGGTGCAAATGCTACATCTACAAGAAGCACCAACACTTGGGAAAGTTCTAAAGAGGAGTGACATTGGCTACTTGGTTGGCTATTCATCAAAGTCAAAGACTTATAGAGTCTTTAACCATGCCATAAACATGGTTGAAGAAACATTTGATGTTGAATTTAATGAAACTAATGGCTCCCAAGGAGCAAGTGATAATCTTGATGATGTAGTCGGTGAACCATTGAGGGATGCCATGAAGAACATGCCGGTGGGAGACATCAAACCACAAGAGGATGAGGATGATGTGCAAGTCATTGATCCAGCATCCTCCTATCATGTGCCACAAGATGATGACAAAGATGTGAGAGATGCTCATGAAGACACACAAGTCACTCATGAGCAATCGGTGGCACAAGCTCAAGATGTTGATGCTCCCCAAGCAACCCCTCAAGTGGCGCCAAGAAGAACATCACATATCCTCCAAGATCACTCTCAAGATCTCATCATTAGGAGTCCATCACGTGGTGTTACTACATGTTCTAAACATGCTTTATTTATTGAATATCACGCTTTTGTGTCTCTTGAAGATGAACCCAAAACTATAGAGGAAGCTCTTCGGGATGAGGATTGGATCATTGCCATGCAAGAGGAGTTGAACAACTTCTCCCACAATCAAGTGTGGACACTTGAAGAGCGACCCAAAGATGCAAGAGTGATTAGAACAAAGTGGGTCTTCCAGAACAAGAAAGATGATCAAGGCATGGTGGTGTGCAACAAGGCAAGGCTCGTGGCAAAAGGATTTTCACAAAGTGGAGGGTCTTGACTTCGTGAAACCTTTGCACCGGTAGCAAGACTTGAAGCTATCTGTATCCTACTCGCATATGCTTCTAGCCATGACATTAAATTGTTTCAAGTGGATCTAAAAAGTGCCTTTTTAAATGGTTACATTAATGAGCTTGTCTATATTGAGCAAACCCCAGTTTTGAAGACCCTAGGTACCCCAAGCATGTTTACCGGTTGTCCAAGGCGTTCTATGGTCAAGCTTCTAGAGCTTGCTATGAGAGGCTTAGGGACTTCCTCATTAAGAAGGGCTTCAAGATTGGGAAAGTTGACACAACACTCTTCGCCAATAAAATTAATGGGGAAATCTTCATTTGCCAAGTTTATGTTTATGATACTATTTTTGCTCCACTAATGAAGATTTTTGCAAGGATTTTGGTGATTTGATGTCCAAAGAGTTTGGGATGTCCATGATTGGCGAGCTATCCTTCTTCCTTGGGTTTCAAGTCAAGCAATTGAAGGAAGAGGTCTTCATCTCTCAAGAGAAGTACACTCAAGATCTTCTCAAGAGGTTCAAGATGATGGATTGCAAGCCAATGAAGACTCCTATGGCATCAAATGGGCATCACGACATGGATGAGGGAGGTAACCGAGTTGACAAAACTCTCTATCGCTCCATGATATGAAGTTTACTCTACCTCACCGCATCTAAGCTTGGTATCATGTTTAGTGTGTGTATGTGTGCTAGATATCAAGCTATGCCTATGGAACCTCACTTGATTGTCGTCAATAGAATTCTTAGGTCTCTCAAATACACACCCTATCTAGGCTTGTGCTATCCCAAAGGTGCAAGATTCCAAATTATAGGCTATTCCGATTCGGATTATGTCGGGTGTCGTATTGATAGAAAAAGCACATCCAGAGGGTGCCACTTCCTAGGTAGATCACTTGTCTCTTAAATGTCAAAGAAACAAAATTGTGTTGCTTTGTCAACGGCTGAGGCAGAATACATTGCCACCGGTGCTTGTTGTGCACAAATACTTTACATGAAACAAACTTTGCTAGACTAGGTGAAGTAGTTCTAGATAAAGTACCTTTGTTGTGTGACAATGAAAGTGTAGTAAACTTGCTAATAATCTGGTTCAACACACCCGCACTAAGCACGTTGACATCTGTCATCACTTCCTTAGAGATCATGTTGCCAAAGGTGACATATCTCTAGATAATGTGGGGATGGAAAATCAATTGGCGGATATCTTCATAAAACCCCTAGATGAAGCTAGGTTTTGTATGTTGAGAAATGAACTTAATGTGCTTGATCCTTCTAACTTCTCTAAAAAATGAAGTTGTGTGTTGTTCTTGTAAATAGCTTCTATTTTGCATTTCATGCATATCAAAAATAAAAATCCAAATGTTGTGTGTAGGGCTTGTCCAACATGGTTAAGATAACCCCCTTGTGTGTGTGAAAAAGCTTAACCTTGGATCAAACTTTACAAGCACTAGTTTGCTTTCAAGAATTGCATTGCATTGCATATCATATGCATGTGTGTTGCTTTGTCGTTTCTTTACGGTTATGCTTTGAGCATCTGTTGTGTTTGTACATTGATAGGGGGAGCATTCAAAGCTCATCGTGATTTAGACCCCTAGCTTAATGGCCACACAATCAACTATTTTCATAAAAACTACTAAGCCTACAACAAAATATTTGTGAAAATTTGAGGGTTTGAGAGAGTTCACTCATACCAGTTCCAATTAGTGCTTATTTGTGTCTTCATGAAGTTGGAACTTGATTGGGTGAAAGTTGCACGATGATTCGTTGAAAATTTAAGTCTGGTAGGGCACCGGACGCTGCACCGGACGTGCCCCCTATGCGTCCGGTGTACTATCCCTGGTTTATAGCCTGCACCGGACCCGCGCACAGTGACCTGAGCGTGTCTGGTGTGGTGCGTCCTGTGGTTCCTCAGTGCTTGCCTCGTAGCACCGGACGCTAAGCGAGCATTCGATGGCCAGCATCCGGTGGTCGGCGTTTTCTGGAGCTCTCTGCGTACATGACTGGTGAGCACCAAACACATCTGGTGCCAACTTAAGCGCGTCCAGTGCTCCCACGACAGCCACATAAAACCCAACCACGCGAAATTCTCTCCTGGTCAGTTCTGTTTCCACTCGCAATCTCGCCGTAGAGCCGAGCCAAGCCCCAATCACCGCCTCGCCGTTGCCACTATTTTTCTCCAACGATCTCCTCCTCCCTGGCGCAAGGACTCTTCTCCAGCGACTGCTCTTTCTTCCTTCAACCCTCTGGTCCCCTTGGATTGTCCATCGCAGCCAGATTAGGGTTTGGGTAAGGTATCTCAAACCCTGCACTTAAGGTGCTCGTTTTAATGCCCAAACGGATCAAAACGCCATTTTTGATGACATTCTTGTTCGTTTCACCTTTGTAGTGCCTTGGAGTGTCGATACGTGTTCCCTGGTGGCTTCTGATCTCATCCAATCATCCAGAACGCGTCTCACCTAAGGTAGTAAGTTGTTTTCATCTAGTTTCTTAACTATTGCTTGCTTCGATTAGGGTTTCTCTCCTCTAGATATTATGTTTGCTTATGTATACCCTATCTATTCCATCTCTTGCAGCGTGTGAGTCATGATTTGGCCAGTTATCAGTATCAGTTGAACTCGGGGCTAAGCCCACAAGTACGGATTGAGGCCAAGCCTCTCGAGTGTTAGTTCACCACCTATTTGGGCAGCGTGGCAGTTTGTGATTGAGGTTTCTTGCAATGGCATGTTGCAAGAATGTCAGTGGTCCTACAGGTGGCAGTGAAGGCACTCCTGGAGGGGATAGGGGAGATGATAGACCCCGTCAGTTCACAGCAGCTAAGAAGGGAAAGGGAAAGAAGGTGCTTGCCAAGAAGAGGAAGGCTAGTGACCAAGAGGCAGAAGTTGCCCATATAGTAGCAGCAACTGCTGAGGGCGCAGAGGTGGGGGGTCGTCTTGGCTCACTTTGGATTGGATCTGAGCTCACGACCGCCCAGAGACGTGCAGTTCTTCAGGTTGAGCAGCAGCACGGATCTCCACCTGGCACCATCATGCTTGGAGAACATCAGGTTAGGATTGATGTCAGAGAGCTAGCTCAGGAGGAGCCAGAGACACAGGAGGAGACAGAGGCCCAGCCTAAGGAGCAGCCCCTCCGGAGGTCGACTCGCGCTCGTACACAGGCTGCCTCTAGGCCTGCTACGCAGAGTCAGTCGAGCCCTCTGACTAGCTCCTCTACACCAGCTCGATCCACACCAGCTCCAGCACTAGCCCGCATTCATAAGGACTATACCAGGGTATCTACTCGTGAGGTTCAGGAGCTGAGGTTCGCACCCTTCCCCACCTGGTTCCCTCCTACCAGAGATCAGCAAGATCATGCTAGGTTTTACACAATGGTTTAGGAGGACATGTACATGGCTTATGTCCATAGTGAAGCTCAGTTCAGAGAGCAGAGGGTCTTGGATCTTGGGGTGCTAGGCAACAATGTCGGCTAGGAAATCAGGCCCTATTTCAGTTATCTTCCAGGGCTAGTCGGACTGCTTACACTCCTAGGTACTTATGTGGAGGAGTGGTTTAGAGAGTTCTATACCTTAGTGTGAGGTGCGCCAGATCACAGTTACATCCACTATGCACTGGCCGGCACTGACTATAGGGCCACTGCTCAGCATGCTAGAGAGACTTGGGGTCTCACTACCTATGAGACCAAGATTCACAAGTTGTGCTATATAGGAATGGAGCCCCCTCATCGTCCTCACGGTGGTGAGCTTCCTCCGGTTGATTTCCTCTCACCTTGCTACCGCCCACCTTTCTCTGAGGGCTTGAGCCGTGTTGTTGGAGGTCTTACTCATCCTGCACGCATCATGGACTTTGTGACGAGGAAGACCTTGCTACCTAGGCCTGGCTATCGTGATGGATTCACCAGGATTCAGCAGTGGCTTATAGCACACCTAGTGGCTCAGAGGGAGTTCGACATCTGGGATCTGATAGTGTCAGAGATTGAGGACACAATAGCTGAGGGTTTCAGGAGTCATCGTCAGCTACCTTATGCTCACTAGTTGACTTTTCTTATTCTATGGGCTCGGGCAGATCCACTCCCACCTCACCTTCAGAGCAAGCTGACTGATACAGTAACAGTGTTTCCTCATTATGACCCCAGGCAGATGATGAGGACACACGTGGCCCTCCGAGCTCTAGCACCCCCACAGCCACCACGAGGCTAAGCTCCACCAGCTTCCCCTAGAGCTACACGCAGTTTAGGTGTTGTATTAGAGACAGAGGAAGAGCAGAACATTGCCATTGGATCTGTTGGAAAGGATGAGGCTAAGGGAGAGTTTGGTTTTGCTACAGATAGCTTAGATGATGACTATCAGCTGCCTATCCTAGATCTCCCTCCCGGGCAGCATGATCATGAGGCTGGCGGCTCTTCTTCCACTGACCTGCTTTATTTGCTATTCTTGAGGGCATGAGAGCCGACCAGCAAAGGGCAGCAGAGGAGCAGGCATGATGTGACAGGGAGCAGGCTGCCACCAATGCAGCTATATAGGCTAGACAAGATGAACCTTAGAGGTAGCTTCTTGCTTTCTAGGAGCAACAGCTAGCATTCCAGGCTCAGCAGACAGCTTTGATGGCAACACTAATGGCAGCGACAGAGATAACACTTCCACAGGTGTAGCTTCCCAGCACTTCCCTCGTCCGGCCACCGACTCCAACAGTACAGCCCAGTAGGCTTCAGAGTCAGTCGCAGCAGGCTCTCCTGCTCCATGCTCAGAGCCAGCTGTTTACCACTCCACAACACCAGGTCTCTCAGGGTGCTATATTCTCTGGCTTTGAGCAGACGCCTCAGTTCACACCCTTTCACATAGGGTTTACACCTCAGTCTACCTCAGTATCTCATCTGGTTCAGGACTCTTCAGCTAGGCAGGACTTGTCCTTTTCTTACAGTGCTCTGATCGGCATGCCGACTTCTCCTCCTCAGCAGGCTCCTACAGCTTTCACCTTTCTAGTCACCACTAGTGAGCGTCTATCCTCTTCCATGGCATCGTCTAAGCAGCTTGTCCAGTCCTCTACAGTGCCAGAAACATCAGCGACAGCTACCGAGTCTGTGCTAGCTACTTCTAGAGGAGCTGAGACTCAGGTCGAGACAGCAACAGCCCAGCAGACAGCGATAGAACTCATAGAGCCAACCCAGAACGCTTCACCAGCACGTGCACTTTCTGAGCGTCAGGCAGCTTCTTCAGCTTTGACAGGTTATGTCATAGATGATGATGCAGATCAGTTTGAGGCTGTACCCTTGACTCCTCCGCTCCATCTCTGCCTGTAGACTCTTAGGTTTTTGGCGTTTGATGCCAAAGGGGGAGAGGGAGAGTATGTTAGACTTAGGGGGAGCTAGTGTGATGAGGACATGCCAACTCATCATATGATGGAACATAATGAGCATTCACCATGCAAAACAAGTGAACATAAACATTATACACCTACACGATGCTCTGCCAAAAGGAAACAAGAGCAGGTGAATTTGCTCCAAACTAAACTTGAGATTGAAATATTTAAGGATGTTATACTACCTAAGTGTTGTACCTTGATTGTACTCAGGTATATCGAAGAAGAGAATGATGGATCGGACTCTGAAGAATGTACCAGTGCAAGTCCCAGAAGACACTACAAAACGGACCAGTGGAAGTTAAGAACGGACCAGTGCAAAGAAATCTTCATAACTTTTTACTCACAAAAGCTATGAAGGCCCATGAGGACTTGTTTGAATGTTGTTCAAGTCTACTTTCCAATGCCTCAAGTCTAATCTCATTTGGGTGTTGAAACCAAGAGTTATGCTTGGATTAGTCAAGACTGCTCAAAAGGTCAATAGTCTATCATGACAGAATATTGGTATAACTTGCCATACAAAACTGTACCAATCTACAACGTTTCGTGGTGCATGGCATACAATGCTGGAAAGCTCTTGGAGTCTAGTTTCACACAAAAGAAACGGTTTGTCATTTGGACTTCCCAATAAGAAGTTATGGTCAGTTTATTCGAAACTGCTCGGGAGGCCAACAGTCACGCGAAACTGCTTCGGGACTCCATTCCAAGGGGACCTTTCACATTGCCTTCCTTTAGAAATTCCATTTCGTTTTTCATACCCATCTAGCAGGGTTGTTGCTAGTATAAATATTCCCTACCTCTAAGCTATTAGCAACCTTTGATCATTTTGATAAACTACATGATTTGCAGCTGCGCTGCTGAGTGCCTTACTCAACCTTTGTTCTTCCTTGTTCTTCTTGGACTTGTGAAGTGAATCCTCTGGGTTTCCCTACTTCGTGCTCTACGGCTTCCGTATGCTGTGCCGTATTCTGTGGATTAGTTGCGGATTGTGGTTCTACGGTTGTTCGGAGATCGAGTCGAAGTCTTCACGGTTTCGGTGCTTCTCTCCCCGTCGCTTGGGCGCATCCAACCTTTGTCAGGTATAAAGATAGTTACCCGCTGTTCGCAGCAAGTTATCATTGTTCTTTTGATCTACTGTCGTGAAGATCGGGCCACCCTCGTACTGATTCATATCGGTAGCCTATCATAGTGAGTGGGTTTTGGTTGTTTGTGTGCTACTCTTTCATGCATCATGTTTACTTTATGCATTTATGAGATATTTTGTTTGATGGATTGTGTGACATGACACTTGTGCTTCATGATGATATATCTATGTCATGTGGTTTTTCGCTCATATTGTGTTGCTTCCGTGTTTTTACTCTGATATCTTATGAGCCATATGTGTTTGTATCCTGTTGTACACATCTCACAACATGACTAATCCCTTTTGATCTTATTGTCACATGCTTATATAAACCAAGTCATTTGAAAACCTTACTTCAAACATCACTACAAGGTTTTTCCCCTTTAGCCACGAAACATTTGGGCAACACCACTCATTTGGGTGCAATAGAGGGGTCCTATGACACCCACACTCTAAATTGGTAGTACTAGGTGTACATATTGCTACACTTTAATTATGTTATGATATTGTTTGTTTTAGTTGCAACAAGTTCATGATAATGCATCCATTTTAAGGATTTCTGTTGCAATTTGTGTGTTATACAACTACACCAATTTTGAGTTGCATTAGCATTTCGTGTGTTGCAATAGAAAGGTGATATGGCAGCCATATTAGCTTTGGTTGCTTATGAAGGGCAATATCACGACCATTGATTTAGGTTGCAACATGCTTTGGTTCGTTGTGGCAATAGCTAGATGACTATTGCATTCTTTCTTGTTATGAGATGCAATATTATATACGTATTGCAACTATTTTTGCGTGGTAGTAATACTAGCCATAGTCGTGGCACCTGTTATACGTCTATTGTAATGAAGTCTTACTTGGTTGCACTTTAATTTCTACTTCCTCTATAGAAAATGATGTGGCGCCATGGTCCCACCAGTGGGTCCCATATTGAAGATGTGTAATAATGATTCGAGATAAAAGATGTGTATTATGGTTCCAGATAAAAGAACTATTTGCGCTATATCATACAAATATATCTTAGTAGCCCAGTGGTAAGTGATTGGTGTTTTGGGCAATAGGTTCTGGGTTCAATTACCTGGACCTTCATTTTTATTTCTATTTGGCATTTTATGGTCAACCCCAATTTTAGTTTTACTTTCCATTATATTATTGCATACCCTACCTTGAAATCCAAGGTCCGTTACTCGACACGGCAAATAAAAAACTAACAGAAAACAACTGGTGCAATTAACAGAAAATAATGTATATATATTAAAACAAGTTTAAAACTCTGTTTCCAAAGGTTAGTGTTAATCTAGGTTCAAAAAATAGTGTTAACTTTGTGTTTACCAAAATATTCAAAAGATATTTGAGAACTTATTTAGTTTGGAAAGGATTTAATTTGAGCTTCACATGAACTTTAAAAAATTGAAAAGCTAAACTCTCTGTCTCGTGGGCCATTTCCAACTAACTACAGCGGTCCATTTTCCTCGCGGCAAACCAGCCCAGCAGCCCAGGTTCACAAAAACTAAAGATGTGGTGGGGGGAATAGAACCCGCTTCACAAGTCAATGGTCTACGACCAGCTTCACAAGCCAATAGTCTACCACTTAACCACTCAAATCTTTGTGATAGATCATACACTTTAGTATATATATGTATAATAACCTACACTAATATTGTCAATTCTATTGATCTCTGTAATTGGCTTATATATACTACAAGAAATTTGGCCTTTTGTGACAAATTTCATGTGACACAACACTTTTTAGTCATAGAAACGAAGTGTTTGTGACAATTTTTCTATTGATGACAAATGTTTATGACTTAGTTGTGCTTTAGTCGTGAACAAATGCACCATGTGCACTTCCCAATCTTTGTGACAATAGTTCATGACAATAGTGATTGAATATAATTGTCATTAATATAATAATATATTTAAAAAACACCTTGACATAGCCACTTCTTGGACTGGTGGACCCACATGTTAATTAGATGTATACTAATTGGATTCGTGGGATCCACATGTTCACAAATTAACCATAAAACAACTATAGCCTCTAATATATAAAATACTTTAAAAAACTAATCTTGCGTTCAAATTTGCATGAGTTTTTTATTAAAAACTTAAAAATATGGGAAGAATGGGGTTTGAACCCACACCTCTTTTGGTCTAGTTGCTCCAAAATAAAAATAAACGAGCTAGCTAGTTAACTATTAATGCTTTAGAATTATTTAAGTCATGTACTGAAACTATTGAAAACTAAAAAAATACACAACAAAAACAAAATTCATAGCAGTACCACCTGTTGTTTGTTGCTCCGGGCTACGCATAAAGATATATTTTAGAAATCTCGGAATGTCCCAAATCATTCCCGCTTGTGGCCTGGAACACACGGCCACGGCCAGGTGTTACACCTGTTGTTCATGAGGCCAGGCCACCAATCTATAAAGGCACAACAATTTTTGTTCTTTTAATCTATAATTCAATTTTGTAATTAGTTTTTCTCCCTCGTTATAACTCCAAATAAGATGATTCTTTTTCCTATTTTCTTGTGAAGTCATGATCTATCAACTGGTGTTGCAAGATGACAAAGATTCCTTTTCAAACTACTTTTAGTGCAGAAATTTGATTTCAAGTACTAAACTTTTGAAATTTAATGTTTTAAAATTGTTTGGATGAAGTTGAATGATAAATGACAAATACTAAAGTTGTATATCATGATGATATCAAAAAAATTGTGATTGATAACTTTTTCATTGAAAATCATCTATTTGCACCATGTTCATAAATAGAGACATCTCTCACATAGTTATAAGTTACAACTATTTTACAAAAGCGCACAAAAAATCATTTAAATCTTAGAAAATAACAAACCACCTCGAAAATCCAAAAAAATTCTAAACAACATATTTTAGGTAATATAGTATGTGCAAAAGTTATTAGAACCATGTAAACTATAGAATATAAATCAAGTACAATAATAACTATGTTTGTGATTGAAATTTGAAATAAAATGAAAAAACTTTAAAAATTAATAGGCCAACAAAGCTGAAACTTGGCCCAAAATACCAAAACCAGCAGCCACGCAAAAAGACAATGATGAAAGCAGAAATCGAACCTCCGAACTGTCAAAGAGAGAAGTCAAGTCATACCACCACACCATTCCTTTGTTGGTGAAGGGAGTCGTTATTTATTATTTTTCTACAAGTGAGCCATGCAAACAAAATTAAATACAGAAAAATCAAGAACATGAACATAAGGTTTTCTCTTTTTAATCTGTAGTCAAAATTTGTAACTAGTCGTTCTCTCTCATACTAACTTCAAATTTGATGATTTGTTTCCTATTTTTTTCTAAAATTATCATCTATAAAGTTAATGTGTTTGTTTTTGTCATCTTGTTATGTGACAAATTTTGAACAATTCAAATTTGAAGTTTGAAAATAATGACAACTAAACACCTGATTTTGAAGCCTGAAATCATCTCACCTGAAAAAGTCATAAACATAAAGATTGTACAACTCATCAAGATCTACTAACTTTATTTTGGTTATTTGTTCATATGACAAAGTTATAATAACATTGTTCATAAATTTTGCACATCTCTCTCATATTTTATGGAGCTATGAGAGAGATGTGTAAAATTTATGAACAATGTTACTTCACTTTGTCGGATGACCAAATGATCTAAATAAAGTTTGTATATCTCAATGAGCTTTACAATCTTGATGTTTATGACTTTTTCATTTGAAAATGTTTAGTACCCCAAATTTCTTCTTGAAAATCTAAAATTTTGATATTTGAATTTTAAACTCTCCAAACAAATTCATATGAAAAAATGATCAAAACAGAGCTAGTAGATCTTAATGAGTTGTACAATTCTGTTTTGGATGTTGTTTTCATTTGAAGTTATTTAATACCCAGAAAACCTATTCGAAAAATCTATTTGGTGCGAAAAGTCATTTTTGCCTATACCAGTTGTGCAACTGACTTGTCTCATGTGTAGGCAATTTCGAACTTTTGCTGCATTCAGCCCATTTATATGTAGCCCAATATTACCGATCCATTTGGCCCATGATCGTCTGGTCGTTGGATCAAAATATGGATGGTCCGCGATAAAACATCAAACATATCACAACCAAATTTCAAGAACGAAATAGAGTGCATAAAAGGCTTATGTGCGCCCCAAAAACAGTCGCACACATAAGTTGACAAATTTCAAATAGTATCATCACAGTGTTTATTACATAGCAGAATAATAACCATAACATAGTCTTAAACAAATAAAGATACTCTCGACGGAAACACCACACAGGGACACAGTCGATTGGTTGAATCCAAGCCTAGTACTCATAACGGTAGTCCTCATTCCAGTCATCTTTATTAGAATATCCTGAGGTGTTATGAAATAGCAAGAGTGACCACATATCATACTCAACAAGTATAATCAGGGGTCCATAAGGCTCAATTAGCTGACACTAGTTTGACTGCATTTTGCTTTTATATATAGATAACATATTTATCATTGGATAGCAAATATCAAGGTAGCATAATTAATCCCATAACCACATGATCAATGTATACAAAAATTAAGAATAACACATATAAACAACATAATAAACCATCATTAATCATGTTTATCAGTGTTCATCTATTCCGTCAGTTTTTCGGGTCGCCCGTATCCGTGGGCATGGCTAGTATACTAGGAAAGCTGGCAGGGTTCACTATGAAGCCTTTCAAATGTTTCATCTAACTTGGACCATTAGATTCACTCGTCAGGTAGATATAGAGCCCCCTTCCATGGCGCATAACACGCAGCCTATACACACGGACAGAGGCCGCACTATACCCAACATGTCTAGCCATTCTTACGCCATTTAAGGTAACCACAAACAAGCTAGAAAAAGATCCTCATACTGAGCTAAAACCAGAGCCACATAGCCCTCATGGTGGTACGAGTTGTCCCAGCTTTTGCCAAGGGATAAGTTCTTATGGAGGGTCAAGATCAATCCAGCAAAAACAGAGTTCTTTCCACCCTTTATGTTCAAGTTGTTTGAAAGCTTATTTTATTGTTTATTGTATATCCAAATATTCATGTTACAAAATCATGGATTATAATCAAGCACTAGCAAAAACTACCCAAATGCACATCTAAATAGGTATCAAGGAATTCAAGATAACAATCATCTATGATTTCACTAGGGTTGTCAAGGTGGACACATGCATATAATATATGTATTAAAAGTGTGTAGGTAACAAGGATAGCTCCAAGTTATACTTGTCTTGATAAAAGCTCTCCTGAGACTGCTTCTGGTCGTCAAAGACTTGGCCTTGCTCACCAACGTACTGCTCACCGTCTATACTCGATCATCAATCAACAAAACGCATTCTAATAGACAATCATACACAAAGCAAACAAGCTACAATTAGAATAATACACCAACAGTGGTAAAACAAATATAAAACATTATAAAAATATTCTACGCAACACTATGATCACACAAACAAAAAGATCATGAAAATCGGAATTAAAACGTAGAAGTTATGAGTTTTCTAAGATTTTCTATACAAATATAATTAATTAAATAGGACCACAAAAATAAAAAGTACCACTAACATGTAGATCTCGTAAATACGAATCTAACGCAATTTGAATAGATCAATTTGGAGTTCAAATGATCATTATATGGCTAAAATAAACTAGTGTATTTCCTTATCACTAACATGTAGATCTCGCAAATTCGTCAATTTGGAGTTAAAATGATTATTATATGGCTAAAACAAAATAGTGTATTTCCTTTGTATTTATAGATTTGTTTCTGTAAAGAAAAACGGCCACAAATCCATGTGATGTCGTCACAATGTCACCTCGACATCATCAAGCTAGCAACAAACAGGGAAAGGCTCCATTGCCAGCAACTAGAGCTCGTCGACGATCATGCTACTACGAGCTACAAGCCAAAATGACGCATACCAAGACCATAGAGTGATAGCAGGCAACAACGCACTTGTTTAGGATACGCAAACTGTTAGTAACTAAGACTCACGCGGTGGCAGACATGGTCGGTGCCAAGACCTTGCTGGCACACACAGACTCAGCCCTAAAAGCCATGAATCAAATTAGGAATCGCCCAAAATGGATGGGGTTCTCACTGCAAAATAGTAATGAAACCAAAGGTGAACCGGAGATGGTAGCAACACGAGTGGCGATCAGTACGCTCCTGCAAGAATTCGGAATCGACCCGCATGAGCGTCGTGGCTGCGTGTTTCACGAGACGATGGCGGCGCGATGAGAAAGAAAATATAGATGGAGGGCAATGGTTTTTATAGAGTAACGTGTGCTGGTTCAGATTGCATCCAACTTCTAAAAAATCGGGAACGGTAGCTGCGGTGTATATGGAGTTCGGCGCTCGGCTATGTCCGACTCGAACCAGAACAGAGTCCTGAACAAGGACGAGCTTTTAAGGGAAAGGAAAACATTGACATATGGGACCATAACGTCAGCAACACAGGAGAGAAGATCCTACGCACGTGCTACTTGCGTTTGCTGCAGATCCGACTAGTTGAGACACGAGCATTGAAGCTTGGCCACCGGATGCTCAGCGAGAGACGGAAAAGACCAACAAGGTGCTGCTCATCTAGGCTACCAAAGTGCAGAACAAAAGCATGCCAACGCTAGAAAATGAGCCAGCTGCAAGGAGATGGCCACGGCTGCACTACAGGACCATGCAACGTGACGCTGAAAGTCGGCCAGCAAGACAAAAGAAACAGGAGCTCATTTTCCCTTGATTATTTCTAAAAACTGAATTTTCAATGCTATTTTCCAAAAGCTTTTGAATATAGTTTTGAGTTGCAACTAAAATCCAATCAATAAAACAGCAAATATGCAACAGCATGAGTGCATCAATCATGTATCTAGTCTTATAATGGAATTTTAATTTCATAAAATCATATTTCCCTAAATTCAAAAGTTCACAAAAAAATACTTAAATAAATCAAATTTAACCCTATTATTTGAAAAACAAGTTTTGGGTGTTACAAATTCTACCCCCTTAAAAAAATCTCATCCTCGAGATTGAATAGTTCTTACTCAAATAATTGCGAGTATGACTTTCTCAGATCATCCTCTCTTTCCCATATTGCTTCTGCTTCTGAATACCGATTCCATTGCACTTTGCACATTCTAATAATCCGACTCCTAATAACTCTCTCAGCTGTTTCTAAGATCTTAACCGGATACTCCTCATATGTGAGATCATCTTTTACAGTAAGCTCTTCCAATGGTATTTGCTCTTCAGGTACACGCAAATACTTCTTAAGTTGTGACACATGGAACACATCGTGCACACCAAATAAACTTTCAGGCAATTCTAGCTGATAAGCCACTTCTCCACACCTTTGCAAAACTTTAAATGGGCCAACATACCTTGGAGCTAGCTTTCCTTTTCATATTAAACCTTTTTACACTCCTCATAGCTGACACTTTCAGATAGACATAATCACCTTATTCGAAAGCTAGTTTTCTCCTACGTGTATCTACATAGCTTTTCTGACGAGACTGAGCTACTCTCAGATTATCCCGAATGATCCGTACTTGTTGTTCTGCATGTCTAAGCACATCTGGACCAAACACCTGAGTCTCTTCAATCTGATTCCAAAACAAAGGTGTTCTACACTTACGACCATATAATGCCTCAAATGGTGCCATTTTAAGACTTTGTTGATAACTGTTATTATAGGAAAACTCCGCATAAGGCAAACTTTTATCCCAACTGGTTCCATACTGCAAAGCACAAGCTCTCAACATATCTTCTAGTACCTAATTGATCCTCTCTGTCTGTCCACCTACCTAAGGATGATAGGCTGTACTAAAATTTAGTTTTGTACCCAAGGAATCATGCACCTTTTTCCAAAAGTGGAGGTGAACAGGGTTCCTCTATCAGATACAATCTTCTTAGGCACTCCATGCAAACAAACTATCCTCTCCATATACAATTCTGCAAAGCGAGCTCCTGAATCAGTGGTCTTGACTGGCAAGAAATGAGCAACTTTATTCAATCGATCCATTATTACCCATATTGAATCAAATCTGAAAGCCCTAGTTTGGTTTTGGATAATTGATGAAACCTTAGTACTAACCTCTATACTAAGTGTGTAGACTTAATGAGGTTGGTACATGCCAAGTGATGGAGCAAATCGTGATCATGGTGATGATGGTGATGACCACAAGATGATCAAGCGCTCAACTTGGAAAAGAAGAAAGAGAAAAACAAAACTCTATGGAGATCAAGGCAAAGGTATTGCTTAGGGTTTTGGTTTTGGTGATCAAGACACCATAGAGGGTGTGATCACATTTAGTATAGATAGCCATACAATAAAGAGGGGAATTCTTTGGCTAAGCGGTTATCAAGTGCCACTAGGTGTCATTGTTCATGCACATGCATTTAGAACCTAGTGAGCTAACTTAACTCCTTCGAAGAAAATGATAGTGAAAATGCTAACACACGTGCACATGTTTGTTTACACATTGTGGTTTTGGCACACTTTAAGAAGGAGGTGGAGTTTGAAGGGTAGAGAGAGGATGGGTTTCTCATTCGGCGCTTTTGAGAAAATGAAGTGCATATTTTCTATTGCGCCGGTGGGAAATTTGGAGAAGTCGCGGGAGATACACTCACCGGACGCTGGCCCAGAAGCACCGGACGTTGTGTCTGTGTGTCCAGTGTGCAGGCTGCCTGGCTCAGCTAGGGTTAGGCACCGAACGCAGGTTAGACCCTGTTGGAGTGTCCGGTGTTCTGAGTCCGGTGCTCTGCGCTTTTGCTTTGCTCTCTGGGTTTAAGACCGGTAAGCACCGGTCGGTCCGGTGCTCAGCGTCCGGTGACCCCACGAACTTGCAGACCTCTCCGTGTTTAAGACCGGTGTACACAGGACGCGTCCGGTGCCAACTTAAGTGCGCCCGGTGCTTTGCAGGTTACCGTTAGACTCTGACGCGTGAGATTCAAAAGGTGACACATGGTCGTTTCTGGAGCACCGGACGCAGGGGTTGAGCGTCCGGTGCCTCCTGCGGTGCGTCCGGTGACCCCAAGTTTTGCCCAGTGAAGGAGCCAATGGCTCTATTTGTTTGAGGGGCTTATAAATACGTGTTGGCCGGCTTAGGGCTCACTCTCTTGGCATTCTAGCATACTTGACATCCTTGTGAGCCTAAGCAAACACCTCCCACTCATCTCTTTCTAGATTATTCATCTTTGTGAGATTGGGAGTGATTCCAAGTGCATTTGCTTGAGTGATTGCATCTAGTGGCACTTGGGGATCGTTTTGGCTGCAGTTTTCTTGTTACTCTTGGTGGTTGCCGCGGAGGAGCTTTGACACGAGTTGGTGATTGTTCGTGGCCATCTCCCGGTGATTGTGAGGGGTCTTATACCTTCCCTGGCGGTGAGCCGAAAGGTAACTCTAGTAAAGTGCTCGTGTCATTGAGCTACCTCACTTGTGGGTAGGTTATTTTGGTGTCCTAGTGAGGACGAGGTTGGTGCTACACCTCTTAGCCACCGAACCACCAAGTGTTGGTCGACACAACGGGGACGTAGCGTGCCGGCAAGCACGTGAACCTCGGGAGAAAAATTGGTGTCCCAATTGTGTTTGATTGGCATTCTCCCGGTGCTTGATTGTTTATATTGATTAGTTCATCCCCTACACGGCGGTATAAATATCACATCCTATCTATTACTTACCGCAAACTAGTGTAATTAGTTTAGTTGCTTACCTTGCCTTGTGTAGCTTAGTTCACTAGTGTAACTTGTAGAGACTTAGTTCTTGTGTGCATAGTGATCATAGCAACTAGAATTGTTTGGTAGGTGGCTTACAAACACCCCTATAGAGCTAGAGCAAAAAGCTTCGCTTTGTTATTTACTAACCACTTGCTCTAGTGAGTTTGTAGAATTTTTAAATAGGCTATTCACCCCCCTCTAGCCATATTAGGACCTTTCAAAATCCCCTTTGTGTATGTGGTAATCCCACTATGAAATCCATACCTACTTCTTCCCACTTCCACTCAGGAATCTTCATTGGTTGCAATAGTCCAGCTGGCCTCTAGTGTTCAGCTTTCACTCACTGACAAGTATCACACAAGGCTATATATTCAGCTACATCTCTCTTTAATCCATACCACCAATACTTCTCCTTAAGATCTAGATACATCTTAGTACTGCCAGGGTGAATAGAGAAAGCTGATTCATGGGCCTCTCGTAGAATCATATCACGAATAGCCTTCTGGAACACATATCCTTTTCCCAAACCAGAGTGTACCATTGTCATCTATCCTGAATCCTAGTGCTTTTCCTAGTACCACATTCTGTGCTATCTCCTTTAGTTTCTCATCCTCTAACTAAACTTTCAATATTTCCTTCTCTAAGGTAGGAGTCACCTCTATTTCCATAGCATTAACTACAATGCCTAGATTCAAATGAGCAAATTCAGCACACAACTCATAGACTCTGGTGTCGCCCGAAGCTCATTAGCATATTTCTTCCTACTAAGTGCATCGGCCACGACGTTCGCCTTTCCAGGATGGTAGTGCACTTCTAAATCATAATCCTTTATCACAGGTGCAGTAGTCAAATCTGGTAATACCAACACAGGTGCAGTAGTCAATCTCTTCTTAAATTTCTTAAAGCTAGCTTGACACTGATCAGACCACACAAACTTAGCATTCTTCTCTAACAAAGCAGTCATAGGCTTTGCAAATTTTGAGAAACTTTCAATGAATCTATGATAATAACTAGCCAAACCAAGAAAGCTATGGATTTCACTTACATCTGTAGGTGGCTTCCAATTCAGCACATCTTTCACCTTACTTGGATCCACTGCAATTCCACCATTAGAGACAACATGACCAAGAAAAGAAACTTCTTCCAACCGAAACTCACATTTACTACGCTTAGCATACAACTTATGCTCTCTAAGTTTCTGTAAGACCAATCTCAGATGTTCAGCATATTCTTCTTTTGTTTTAGAGAACACCAGTATATCATCAATAAATACCACTACAAACTTATCGAGATACTCCATAAATACTTTATTCATCATGTACATGAAGTAAGCTGGTGCATTGGTCAAACCAAAAGACATAATTGTATACTCATACATCCCATACCATATTGTGAAAGTTGTCTTTGGTATATCTGAATTGTGGATCTTCAACTAATGATAACTAGAACGCAGATCAATCTTAGAGAACACACAAGCACCTCTTAACTGATCACATAAGTCATCAATTCTAGGCAAGGGGTATATATTCTTGATAGTGACCTCATTAAGTGACCGATAATCAACACACATTCTCTGACTACCATCCTTCTTATCAACAAAGATAACTGGTGCACCCCACGATGAATAACTAGGACGAATAAAGCCTTTCTCTTGCAATTCCTTTATTTGTTTCTTAAGTTCTTCTAATTCATTAACCCCCATTTTGTATGGTCTTTTAGCTATAGGTGTAGTTCTAGGTAACAATTTAATTATAAACTCGATGTCACGGTTAGGGGGTATACCTGGCAACTCATCTGGAAATACATCTGGAAATTCATTCACAACACGGTCCTAAGGATTAGCATCATCATACAACTGGTTCACTATGGTTGTCTTTTGTTTTTGCACCTTAACCTCTACCTTGAATCGGTCTCCAGTTGGTGATGTTAATTCCATCACCTTCCCTTCACATTTAATCTTTGCATCTTGTTGCATCATCCAATCGGTACCCAAAATGAGATCAACTCCAGTTGTTCTCAGCACTATGGGGCTCACTTTAAAGTCTACCCCCCTTAAAGTCAAATTAATTGGAAAGCAACAATGTGAAGCTGGTATAGTCCCTTCTAGCGAACTTACAGTTATGGAGCTTTTCATGGCACAAGCAGGTATATTATGTGTTCTAATGAAAGCTTGTGAAATGAATGTATGCGAAGCTCCAGAATCAAAAAGAACGGTAGCGGGAGCGGAATGGACATCAAAAGTACCAATCATAACTTTAGGTTCCTCCACAGCTGCCTCTGCAGACACATGATTTACTTTTCCAGTGTTAGGTGTCCGATTGTTCTTCTGGTTGCTATTTTGGCCTTGGGAATTCTATGGGTTGAGGTTCTCTGGACAATTATAAGACATATGCCCCTCTTTTCCACAGCGGAAACACCTGTTAGGAGTGTTGGGAGCACTGTTCTTCATAGGGGTGGCATTAGAATTCCTTGATCAGGGTGTCTGTCGACCACCCTGCTGCTGATAAGAGTAACGCTGCTGAAAATGAAAGCGTTGATTCCTACTCTCTTGTTGATTCTAGAAATGCTGAGGATACTGATATGGTTCCACTGACCAACTGGTGCTGATAACTCTGATGGAAACCTTGTTGAGAGCCGAAGTGCTAGCGGTTATTTCTACATGAACTTTGTCCTTGCATTCTCTTCTTCCGATCTTGACTCTTGCGCATATCATCCAGCACAATGGCACGGTTCACCAGAGCTTGGAAAGTAGGGTAAGTTTCCAGCCAACTGCAATCTGAGATCATAATAAAGGCCTTTCATAAATAGACGCTGCTTATCAACATCTTCCATGACCTCATTTGGAGCATAGCGAGCTAGCTACTCAAAAGTATCATGATATTCTGCAACAGTCATAGAGCCCATTCTGACTGACCTAAACTCCTCTTGCTTTATCTCTATCATCCCTTCATTGATGTGACGTGCCTTAAAATCTCTGCAGAATTCCTGCCAAGTGACGGTGGGAGCATTATTAGGACGAGCAGCTTGGTATAATTCCCACCAAGTCTGAGCTGCTCCCTGCAGCTGTCCAGAAGCATATAACACCTTTTCTCCAGATTATTGCACTCAGCTATGTTTAACTGTCTTTCTACAGCAAGCAACTAATCATCTGCTTCCATAGGGACAGTAGAATGAGTGAACACTGGAGGTCGTCCTTTCATTCTTCACGCTTATCCCTCACATAAACACATGGTGGTGGTGGTGGTGGTGGTGGAGCTGCAGGCTGGTGCTGAAGATGTTGGATGAATGCATGCATCATCTCGTCTGTGTATGCATAAGTTCCTCTACAGAGATTGAGGCAATAGCACCCCTATCACGACCTCTGCCTCTGCCTCTTGCTGCCATCTGTACTCCAAAACATAGAAACAACTCTCAGCATTATCCAATATGACAATTATAAGATATAACTAAATCTGAATTTCCTGGGCGAAGTCCAACATTAGCAGTTCTGAAAAACAGCCATATCTCGAGTTCCAGATGTCAAAAGGAGACGTTCTTTATACCATTGGAAAGATAAAGAACTTATCTACAACTTTCGTTTAGATCATGTTAACAGATTCTGTAAATAAACTAGTCAAAACTGAGCATAACCAAAACTGTTCCAGAATTCCAGACTACGCAGAAACCTCAACTTTGAACAGTTATATATCACAGCTAATAATAGATTATAATGTCATTCTTGCGGCATTGGAAAGGTACAGAATTCTAGTTGTTTCCAGAAAAATTTTATAAACTTTGGACGAACAAAATTTGAGATGTACCAGAAACATTGCCGACTGCTCCAGAATTCAGCAAAGGGCAGAAACAGAATTTAACCAACCCAACTATTTAGTTCATTAATCCTTATACCTTAGGCCTACAAACTAAATGAAATTGTAGAGAAAATCCACAAGATTATTACACTCATTACAAAGATCCAAATCAAGCATAAGCATAATGACAAACCAACCCAAGCATTAAAGGTTCACACTTCAAGCATTGACTCAACTTGCGGTACTATCGTTCTCTTCCTATTAAAGGTAAAGATTCTAAAACTCCTATTTCCATGATGCCAGAAAGTGGTAAGATAAAGTTCTAAAAGCATATCGAAGCAAGGAGTGAGGGTGAGAACAAGTCTTTAAAATAAACAACAAGGTGAAGATGAATAGCAATGAAAAGGATATAGTGTAGAGAAAAGTATCAAGGTTTATATAACAAGGATTTTATAGCAATTTCAAAATCTTAAGACGGCCAATTTCTAACTAGGCTTGCGTCCAACAGTCAACAAAGCTTTGATACCAATTTGTCACACCCAAATTTCAAGAACGAAATAGAGTGCATAAAAGGCTTATGTGCACCCCAGAAACAGTCGCACACATAAGTTGACAAATCTCAAATAGTATCACCACAGTGTTTATTAAAAAGCGGAATAATAATTATTACATAGTCTTAAGTAAACAAGATACTCTCGACCGAAGCACCACACAGGGACACAGTTGACTGGTTGACTCCAAGCCTAGTACTCATAACGGTAGTCCTCATTCCAGTCATCTTCATTAGAATATCCTGAGGTGTTAAGAAATAGCAAGAGTGAGCACATATCGTACTCAACAAGTATAACCAGGGGTTCATGAGGCTTAATTAGCTGACACTGGTTTGACTGTATTTAGCTTTTATATGTAGATAGCATATTTATCATTGGATAGCATAATTAATCCCATAACCACATCATCAATGTATACAAGAATTTATCATCAGTGTCCATCATTTATCATCATTAATCATGTTCATCAGTGTCTATCTATTCCGTCAGTTTTCCAGGCCGCCCGTATCAATGAGTTGTGATTTACCCTTTCGCCCGAGGCCCGTCGACCTCTTAGCTCACTTCCAAGGAAAGCCGGAAGGGTTCACTATAAAGCCTTTCAAAGGTTTCGTCTAACAAGTTAGGGTCACTAGATTCACTCGGCAGGCAGATATAGAGCCCCCCTTCCATGGCACATAACATGCAACCTATACACACGGACAGAGGCCACACTATACCCAATGTGTCTAGCCATTATTACACCATTTAAGGTAACCACTAACAAGCTAGAAAAAGGTCCTCATACTGAGCTAAAACCAGAGCCATATAGCCCTCATGGTCTTACGAGTTGTCCCAGCTTTTGCCAAGGGATATGTCCTTATGGAGGGTCAAGATCAATCCAGCAAAAACTAGAGTTCTTTCCACCATTTATGTTCAAGTTGTTTGAAAGCTTATTTTATTGTTTATTGTATACCCAAATATTCATTTTACAAGATCATGGATTATAATCAAGCACTAGCAAGAACTACCCAAATGCACATCCAAATAGGTATCAAGGAATTCAAGATAACAATCATCTATGATTTCACTAGGGTTGTCAAGGTGGACACATGCATATGATATATGTATTAAAAGTGTGTAGGTAACAAGGATAGTCCCAAGTTATACTTGCCTTGATCAAAGCTCTCCTGAGACTGATGTTGGTCGTCAAAGACTTGGCCTTGCTCACCAAAGTATTGCTCACCGTCTATACTCGATCATCAATCAACAACACACATTTCAATAGACAATCATACACAAAGAAAACAAGCTACAATTAGAACAATACACCAACAGTGGTAAAACAAATATAAAAGATTATAAAAATATTCTACACAGCGCTACGATCACACAAACAAAAAGATTACGAAAATCAGAATTAAAATATAGAAGTTACGAATTTTCACTAGTACACAGAACCACTACACATGTGGTTTCCAACCCGTTTTCACAGGCGGATTGGTGAACCGCTTGTGTTGGGTGCCTGTGGAAATAATTTTTTTCACAGGCGGGTAACTGAGAACCGCCAGTGGAAATGCATTTCCACATACGGTTCAGTTATGTCAACCCTATGTGGAAATCTTTTTATAGTAAATACGAAATCGGTTTTTAAAAATAAGAAAAAAAATTAAATCCTAGTGAAAGCCCACTAGTTAAATCGCACATTTTTTCGAGTAAAATCGCGCGCTATGTGGCTACTAGGATTTGAACCAGAGACCTCACCCTCGCGCGTAGCCTCCTCTACCACTCCACCTAGCACTCAGTTGTGTCTATATTAGAGATTAGTTCCCCACATATTATCCTAAACCGAGCATATATTGATTATTTGAGGCCCCAAACGGATTCCATTGGAAAAGTTGTCAACTACAAAGTTTATAACTTTTCAAGATCTATAACTTTTGTATTGGTGAGGCACAGGACTCTGTTTGGCGCGTCCGGTGTGTGGGAGTTGCAAGTACAACTAGCCGTTAATGGGGCACCGGACGCTCAGCGGAGCGTGTCTAGTGCAACATTGAGCGCATCCGGTGCACCCATTTTCTCAGGAATTCGGGTGGCCGGCCCTTGAACTTGATGGGGAGTATTTATACTCCCCCACCTCGTCCATGGAAGGTATTTTGCCCATTTGTTCAGCTGAGAAACACCTTGTGGTGCAAGAGAGAAGCAAGAGCCTAGAGAGGATTGAGAATTGAGAGATTTCTTGAGTGAATCCTTCTCTAGTGAGTTCCAAGAGTTCATGTGTGCATCCACCACTCTCTAGAGCCATGTTTGGGTCAAGTGAGAGTTCTTTGCTTGTTACTCTTGGTGATCGCTATCACCTAGACAGTTCAGTGGTGATTGGAGGCATGAAGACCGCCCGGAGTTCTTGTGGGTGGCTCGTGTCAAGCTTGTGAGTGGTTTTGGGCGATTCACCGCGACGGAGTGTCAAAGAATCAGCCCTTAGAGAGCACTTGGTCCTTGCGCGGACCAAGGGGGAGCAAGGCCCTTGCGCGGGTGCTCCAATGAGGACTAGTGAAGAGTAGTGACTCTCCGATACCTCGGCAAAACATCGCCGCGTCTTTCTTGCTCCCATCCTTTACTTTCTAGCACTTACTTTGAGTACTTTACATTCCTATAATTGTCATGCTAGAATAGGATTGGAACTAGGTTGCACAACTTTTATCTGGTAGCTCTCTAGAACACACTTAGGCACAAGGGGTTGAATTGGAGCTTATAGGTTGCTTAAATTTTTAGAGAAGCCCAATTCAAACCCCCCGTCTTGGGCATCTTGATCCTTTCAATCCTAAACCGAGTATATATTGATGATTGTTAATTTGAGGCCCTAAACGGATTCAATTGGAAAAGTTGTCAACTACAAAGTTTCATAACTTTTTAAGATCTACAACTTTTATATTGGTAGTTTCTCCATCCGATGTCATTTACAAAATTTGAATTTCAAATTTAAGAAATTCAAACATAGTTTTCGATGACAAGATGATTTCAAATGAAAAAGTTATCAACTACAAAGTTTCACAACTTTTTGAGATCTACAACTTTGATTTTGGCAGTTTTTCCAAATGAGGTCATTTAAAAAGCTCAAAAAATTCAATTTCAAATTATTTCTATAGGCGGTTTTCTTAATAAACCACCTATAGAAATATGATTTTTAGTGGCAGTTCTTTAGGAGAACCGTGTAGAAATACATGATTTCTATATGCGGTTTTCTTAAGAAACCGCCAGTGTAAATGCACCATTTCTACTGAAAAATTGATTTTCACAAGGGTTTTTTAGTCGAGCAAGCCGATTTCTTTCCACAGGCGTTCGTTAATTGAAACCGCCTATAAAAATTATACTCCACCACTAGCGTAGAGCTTTTTTTATACTAGTGGACGTTGCTATTTGTCAAGTCCTAGCCATTCATTATAACGATTTAGGAGTGGGTCTGATGCTTATTAGTCTGTCTGACCATATGAGGTGTGGGATATGCCAGCTATATATGTCATGTGAGGGATGGCTAGTTTCAAAATACCACCATATGGAGTCCAAGGTCCTTGTCAAGGTCCAAAGATATATATGACCCAAGAGAGGGATGGGGTGAACTGGGTTTACTAAAAACTTTTTCTAACCTATGGACCAAACTTGATGCCACCCTAGACAAACATAAACAAACTAACTAGCAAGATGTGCACTTGATATTTATCTAGTGTTTTTTCTTACCGATGAAAAATAGTTTCTCAACATAGAGCAAATCATATGAACCATCCTAAACTATTCTAGGAGATATAGGTAAAACCATAAGTGAGGTATGTAAAAATCAAGCAAGGAATGCGAACCCCCTAAGACAAGATCTGATGATGTGTGCTATGGTTTATTAGTAGGACTAGGACCAAGCCCGTGCGTTCCTACGGGTGTTAAAATCCAAATCATCTTTCATACTCTCTCCATCCAAAATTATAAGATGTTTCCCTTTTTTGATCTATGACCACTCTTATTCAAAAAATGTATGTAAACATAGTCAACTTTAAGTCATTTTTGAAGAAATTTTATTAATAAATTAAGCCACGATAAAAGAAGTGATATTTTGCACAAAGTTTTCAATAAGACGAGTGGCTAAACTTAGTGTCAAAAAAGTCAAACATCTTATAATTTAGGATGGATTGAGTATTTTCCAGTTATCATATAAAAAATGCCTTGTTTGCATTATGGTATCCATTCGAGTTCGCATAGGCAACTGAAAGTAAATGGTCAAACATCTTATAAGCTCAACTTGCAGTTCACTTTAGCTAAGCGCCAAAAAATTATAGGGATGCTTGAGGTGGTCGGCTTCACCATGCTAGTGGTAGATGGGTCCTAGTGACTCTTTTTAGGAGTAGAGATATGAGTGTCAAGACAATTCCATTCCAGAAAAAACTTCCATTGCTAAAGTTCTTTGTGTTTTTTTCCAAATTTTCCCTAATATTTTGAGTTTATAGTTCCAAGTTGAAATGTCTCGTTGTTTAGACCTCATACATTGGTAGTCTTACGGTGTCAAAATTTAGTGTAATAACATTATCAATTTCAACAGAATTTCATTTTATGAAAATAAATTCAAAGTTATGTATTGCTAGAAGTTACTAGTGTTTCTTTTTTTCTTTCAAGGCAATAGATCTAGTACAAACTCATCTCTCGTGCAAACTTGGCAAACTCTAATCTAGACTGCAGGATGTTGATCCAAGGGACACATGAGAGAGGTGGAAGGAGGGATTTGTAAAAGTGTGATTAAGAGCGGGCGGTTAAGTGCAAAATTACCCAATCTCTCCGCGCCCCTTGGATCAACATACTGTGGTCCAGATTAGAGTTTGCACAGTTTACACGGGAGGTGAGTTTGCACAAGATCCGTTGCCTTCTTTCAAACCCCCTTGTTTTCCTTTTTAATTCTAGAAAGCGATTTGGGCCAAGTTGTGGACCTATCTGCGGTACTTGTACTTGGCCCATTGCTAGAGAGAAAAAATAAGGAGAATTCTCAAAATAATAGAATATGTAAAGTAGATTAAAAAGTATAAGGCACCAAAATTAAAAACAAACAAACAATGTAGTAACATTATTAATTTCAAGATAATTTTATTTAACCAAAATAATCAAAATAAAGCACTAAAATTAAAAACAAACAATCAATGTATTAACCAGAATTTCATTTAACCAAAATAAACAGAATTTTTTACTAACTTTTTATACATTTTAATTGCTTTGTGAAAATACCATTCTTATTGAGTTCCACTTAAACCTATCTTTTTGGCTATATATACTTCCGAAATTTCCGTAGCTTGTGCGATAGAACTTGTTCTCTAATTTTAGTTTACGACTAGGACCAAGCCTGTGCATTGCTACGGGTGTTAAAATCCAAATCATCCTTCATACTCTCTCCATCCAAAACTATAAGATGTTTCTCTTTTTTGATCTTTGACCACTGTTATTCAAAAAATGTATGTAAACATAGTCAACTTTAAGTCATTTTTGAAGAAATTTTATTAATAAATCAAGCCATGATAAAAGAAGTGATATTTTGCACAAAGTTTTCAATAAGACGAGTGGCTAAACTTAGTGTCAAAAAAGTCAAACATCTTATAATTTAGGATGGATTGAGTATTTTGCAGTTATCATATGAAAAAAAATGCCTTGTTTGCATTATGGTATCCATTCGAGTTCACATAGGCAACTGAAAGTAAATGGTCAAACATCTTATAAGCTCAACTTGCAGTTCACTTTAGCTAAGTGCCAAAAAATTACAGGGAGGCATGAGGTGGTCGGCTTCACCATGCTAGTGGTAGACGGGTCCTAGTGACTCTTTTTAGGAGTAGAGAAAAGTGTTACGCCTAGTCAATTGGAGCTGCACAAAGGTTTTCTCATGGTCATCAAGCCTTGGCATGGTGTTAGACTCGCCACTAATTAAGGCTCTTCCAAGAGAGACATGTGCCACAAGCTACTGAAGCTTGTCACTCACATTTAGCATCTGGTGTTCACAAAATTTTAGTACATCCTATAGTCTTTCTGTTGATTGTCCGGTGCTCACATATTTTCCACAATTGTATTGTCTGATCCACCATAACTATTAAGCCTTGAAATAACACATGACTATTCGGTGCTAACTTAATTGTCGGGCCATTCAAATGTTAGACCATTGGACTATTTGGTATTCAAATTCTGTTGTTGTTTTATTTGCTGCTTTATTAGTTTCTTCTAGACCTTCACATCACTTGTTCCCTTTGCATCCATAGGACCTAAATACACCTAGCTTGATCCCAACTTGACATTTCTTGAGGTACCTAGCTCGCTATTTCATCCGATCCTGTAAATAATTTCGGTGCTTCTGAAATCATTTGTGTGTCAGTCATATGGCTTGTGTGCTAGTGGAACACCTCACACACACGCTGAGCATATGTCAAACGTAAAAATGTTTAGTAAATACACAAGCCTAGCTACATGAATTGATGTGGGAGGATGTAGGGTTCTACTACCCCAATTAGTTCCTGCGAACACAAGTTCGAGAAGTATCCTTGTGATTTGTTTTATGATGAGTGATTGTCAACGTGATCCACGAATAGATTGAGTTGGTGAGTTACCATGGCGGGGGGTACTGTAGTAGACCGCGCGTACTATTTTGTGCACAGTTTGTTCATTTGAGTTTCAAATCGCATTCCGTCTATTGCGTTGGGTTTTTACCTTGCCAAGGATTCTTTTTGTACTCTTGTCACGAGTTGGCCTAAGTATTTTTACTTCGAGAATTTCGTTTGTGCTTGGGATAATTTTGGGACAGCGGCCAAATATTTCGAAAGAAATTTGAGGCTCCCATTCACCCCCCTCTAGTCGCCGTTTCTGGTCCTTCAATCCACTTCTAGTCATCCATCCCCATGTTTATGCACAAGCTTATAATTTAAAAGAGAAGTAATTAACACAGATATAAATTTGGGCCTACCACGCACTAAGCTTTACTCCATGTCTCTCATTGCCTAGATTCTCAGACCATAGTTGTAAAGATACTTCAGAATATTTATATGGTTGTGGTATACTTAGGTTATCTACTAGTTACAATGTATATTTTTTCATCCCATTTCATTGCCATATTTAATTGAAACCATCAGGATATTCAATCATGGCTATAATGAATTGATGGCCATAGAATTTTTTATTTTTGCGAGTTCATAGGATTATTATCTTTTTTCCTAACAAGTATTAGAAAATTAACATGGGAACTTATTGTTGGGATCCTCTGATTGATAATACTAACATTAATAATTGATAATAAACAGGATGCCGTTTCGTCCTTGCGTTCCAGATACATCGTCCGCCACTAATTAAATGAAAAGGTGAAACTGGAACAAATTCTTTCTGAATATGCTTCTAGCATTAGATATGCCAGCACTAGTTTCAGAGAATGGACAGACTAACAACAGCATCCAATTTGAACGAAAAGACATCATCACCGAAGTTAATTTACAACTAAAAAGGTACGAATTGACAATGTATTGATAGATCTACAGGATCTACTAGCAATAGGATAAACAGGGTTTCGGGACAAAAACAATACATGCAGTGACATATATATATATATATGTGCATACACTAGATCTATTACAATTGAGTAGAAGCATATAGATCAAGAGTTTAGGGTTTCGACCGTCGTTGGCGGAAGGAGCAGATCCGGAGACGTCCATGGCGTGAGTGTTGGTGCTGCGGCGATGTAGATCACGGCGACCTTCGGGCCTCCAGCGACACTGCCCGACGACGGTGGGAAAAGGGTAGGACGGAGGCGGCGCGGTGGTGCTTCCCGACGCCACTGCGCAAGCCTGATCGGATGGCCTAGGGTTTGTCGAGTGGGGTGTATGCACGACGAACTTAGAGTATTGTGCCTGCGGCCCCCACTCCTGTTTATATAGCGCAGCGCGTCGGGGGCCCACCAACCATGGATCGGTTGGGCGCCCCCGATCAGGGCGCGATCCAGGGGGAAAGAGGCCCCAGCCGTTGGGCTGGGCCTGAGATCAACCTAACATTCTCCCCCTTGATCTCAACTGTGCTATCTCGCTTTGTCAACTCACCCCATCATAAATCAGTGTATTGAGCATGCTTCATCTTGACAGTTATCACTGCTAGATTAGACAGCCACAAACACTTTTCTATTTAGAGATGAATTCTCGCCTTGGGCCCCTTACTATCCAGGAATCACAGGCTTTCCCTTAAACCCATGCCGGCTACATGTTCTCTGAACACGTTGGGCGGTAAGCCTTTGGTAAGCGGATCCGCTAGCATCTTTTCTGTGCTTATATGTTCAAGACTTATGACGTGATCCCGGATTTTATCCTTGACAACATAATATTTTATGTCAATGTGCTTGGCTGCATTGCTTGACTTATTGTTGTGAGCATACAACACTGCTGGCTCGTTGTCACAATACAACTTTAGTGGTTTATCGATGCTGTCGACCACCTTTAAACTGGGTATAAATTTCTTAAGCCAATTCACCTGTCCTGATGCCTCATAACAAGCAATAAACTCAGCATACATTGTGGACGATGCAGTGACTATTGTTTGTTTTGAGCTCTTCCATGATATGGCTCCTTGCGCGAGAGTGAATACATACCCTGAGGTAGACTTCCTATCATCTCCCGCGTAATCAGAATCTGAATACCCTACTATTTGTAGGTCATCAGATCTTCTATAGGTTAACATGAGCCCTTTCGTGCCTTGCAAGTACCTTAAGACTTTCTTTACTAGATTCCAGTGTTCCATACCTGGATTACTTTGATATCTACCAAGTAACCCGGTCACAAAAGCCAGGTCTGGGCGTGTGCACACTTGAGCATACTGTAAGCTTCCGACAGCTGAAGCGTATGGAACGGCTTGCATGCGATCGCGCTCGAACTTGCTCTTGGGACATTGATGTTCCCCATACTTGTCACCTTTTACAATAGGAGCAGGTGAAGGTCTACACTTATGCATATTGAATTTCTTCAATATTTTCTCTATATATGCCTCTTGGGACAATCCCAATACCCCTCGACTTCTATCTCGGTGAATCTTTATGCCCAAGACAAAAGAAGCTTCACCTAAATCTTTCATATCGAAATTTGAGGACAAAAATCTCTTGGTTTCCTGCAGTAGAGTGACATCACTACTGGCTAGTAGAATGTCATCTACATACAGTACTAGGAAAATGTATTTCCCATTCTTAAACTTTGCATATACGCAATTGTCCTCAACGTTCTCTGTAAACCCAAACTTTCTGATTGTCTTATCAAACTTTAAATACCACTGCCTGGATGCTTGCTTTAATCCATAAATGGATTTCTTCAGGCGACAGCCCATTCTTTCTTTGCCTGTCACAACAAAACCTTTCGGTTGTGCCATGTATACTCTTTCTTCTAGATCCCCATTGAGGAAAGCTGTCTTCACATCCATTTGATGCAATTCTAGATCAAAATGTGCCACTAGGGCCATTATGATTCTAAAAGAGTCCTTGCTCGAGACGGGAGAGAATGTTTCATTATAATCTATCCCTTCTCGCTGAGTAAAACCCTTGGCTACCAGTCTTGCTTTGTACCTTTCTATGTTCCCTTTGGAGTCACGTTTCACCTTGTAGACCCATTTGCAGCCTACTGTTTTGGCTCCTTCAGGAATTTTCTCTAGGTCCCAAACTTTATTGGTACTCATAGACTTTAATTCATCTTCCATGGCTTCTTGCCACTTAGATGCTTCGGTGCTCCTCATGGCTTCTTCAAATGAAGTGGGTTCATCCTCCATCTGAACTTCTTCGCATTCATAGACTATATAGTCATCTGGAATAGGAGACTTTCTCGCTCTTTGAGGTCTGCCAGAAGTTTCTGCTACTGGCATTTCTTCTTGAGGTTGCTCTTGTTGGGGCTGTTGTTCTTCGACTATGGGTTCATTCGGCTCCTGAGGGACAGGTTCCAAATTGGCCATAGGCGAAAAAGCAGCAGGTGTTGTCACTACTGGTGTAGATCCAACAACAACAGGCAGCGTAAAGTAGGGTTCTTGCACCATGGGAATGGGCACGAACACCCGCTTCTCTTCAAGGTTAATTTCTCGCGCTGCCTTGCTCCCCCTGATCATCTGATCTTCTAGAAAACTAGCATGTCTCGTTTCCACAAACTTGGTATGTCTACCAGGGCAGTAGAAACGATAACCTTTCGACTTTTCTGGATAGCCAATGAAATGACAACTTACTGTTTTGGGGTCTAGCTTTCCTATGTTTGGGTTAAACACTTTTGCTTCAGCGGGGCTCCCCCAGACACGCAGATGGTTGACTGAGGGTTTCCTGCCGGTCCACAACTCATACGGGGTTTTAAGTACTGACTTGCTTGGAACTCTGTTGAGAATATGAATGGCGGTTTTTAAGGCCTCCATCCACAAACTCAATGGCAGAGTGGAATAGCTCATCATGCTGCGCACCATATCCATTAGAGTACGGTTACGCCTTTCTGCTACTCCATTCTGCTGTGGGTCCCCTGGCTTGCCATTTTCCTGTAAGAACCTTGCAAAAGGTCCAGGAACTTGTCCATAAGGGGTATGTCGACCGTAGTACTCCCCCCCACGGTCAGATCTTACTACTTTGATTTTTCTGTCTAGTTGGTTTTCAACCTCAGCCTTGAATATCTTAAATTTGTCTAAAGCTTCTGAGCGTTCTTTGATTGGATAGATGTATCCAAAACGAGAGTAGTCATCTGTGAATGTGATGAAGGAATCAAAACCATCCACAGATATCACTGGAAAAGGTCCACAGATGTCTGTGTGGATCAATTCTAGTACTCCCATGCTTCGCTTAGCGCCTTTCTTTATGTTCTTTACTAACTTGCCTTTAATGCAATCAACGCATTGCTCTAACTCTGAGAGTTCTAATGGTGGGAGGATTGATTCTTTGACTAAGCGTTCTATTCTCCCCCTCGAAATATGGCCTAAACGACAGTGCCATAATTTCGATGAGGAATCAATTCTCTTTCTTTTCTTGCTAGCATCTGCGGGTATTGCATTCTCAGCATTATTACATTCAGCATTCACATTCTCAGACAAAGATAATAAATAAAGTTTGTCTTGTCGGAAGGCAAGACCCACACATTTATTATTTAACTGTAGCTTACAATCATTCTTGCTGAAATGGCAATCAAAACCATAGTCTGACAAACATGAAACTGAAATTAAATTTCTAGCTAAAGAGGGAACATAAAGAACATCATGCAACTCAAGGGTGAAACCACTAGCTAAATCTAGAGATAAATTTCCTATAGCTTGAACTTCAGCTTCAACACCAGTGGCCACCTTAATCTGTCTTTCTCCTCTTTGAAGGGTTCTCCCTCCACTGAATCCCTGCAAAGAGTTTGCAACATGAACAGTTGCACCTGAGTCAATCCACCATGTGGATCTAGCATAACTTAGATATAAGGATTCATCAACAAAAGTTATAATGTCCTCACCTTTCACTAGGCAATGTTTCATGAACTTAGGGCAGTCATGCTTCCAATGCCCTGTCTCATTACACCATCTACAGCGATCCGGGTCCTCTTGCCTGTGCTGGTTGTCTTGCTTTGGGTGTGCTTTAGGCTGTGAAGTGCTTCCTCCCTTGTTCTGGGAGGTGGAGGCATCTGGAGCTTTCTTGTTGTAGAATGGCTTCTTGTTCTTTCCTTTCACAAAGTTCACAGAACCACCATTTGCATTCTTGAGCCTTTCTTCCTCTTGCACACACATAGCAATCACCTTCTCTAAATCCCACTCCTCTGGCTGTGTGTTGTAGTTAACAACAAATGTCTCATACTCTTTAGGAAGTGAGTTTAGAGCTAGGTGAATGAGGAAACCATCAGCGAGGGGCATCTTTAGCTTCTCTAACTTGGCTGCCATGGTGCTCATGCTCAGAATGTGCTCTCTCACACTCCCCCCTGTGAACCTCATGTTAGTGAGTTTCTGGATCAGGGTGGAAGCATGAGCTTTGGTTGAACCAGTGAACTGATTCTTCACTTTCTCAAGATATTCTTTTGCTGTGTCACATTCTGGGATTGCACCTCTTAGGCCCTCTGTGATGGTTTTCTTGATGACAATCTTGCACTTGCGGTTTGACTTTTCCCACTTGTACTTCTCAAGATCATACTTTGCTCTGATGGGAGCAAAGTCTCGCTTCCGATTAGCAAAAGCTTCATCGGTCTCATTCTGAGCCCTTTCGGGCTCCTCTGGCTCAGTGGGCTTTGGCTCCTGAAGAGCCAAATCTATCTCAGCAAGTGCTAGAGCAGCATCAAGTTCCTCGCGCCACAGAACATAGTTCTGTCCCGTCAGCTTTGGAATTGCACTAATGAAGTGCATCGCATTCAGCGCTTGGTCTGAAATTAAATATGAGAAAATAGTGAGAACATCAACATCTAGGAAAAATAATTGCATATCTTAATTTAACGTTGGTCAAAATCAAGATATACAAAAAATTAACTCTGTACATAAATTCTAATCACCGTTGGGCAGAATAGAATAAAAGCATAAAATTAGAACTCGGAATTTGCAATATTGCTATTATTAACGTTGGTCAAAAAATAACAATATCACAAAAAATCTAGGCTTTAAAACTCATGTCTCAAATTAAATATCCCGTTGGTTCAATTTAATATGAGAACGAAAAAAAAAAAATAACTTGCGCAGCGGAAAAACATTAATTTACTTGCTATTTTCAGAAGCATAACTAGCTGATCTTGCTCTCTAAATAATAAACACGTTGGTGCAGATTAAATAGAGTCAAAAACTGGATAAATAAATATTAAAATGCTTCTGAAAAATTTAACAGAAAAAATAAAAAATTTCTGTGCTATTTATGCTGAGCAGGCCATTCGGCCTCTGCGTTTTTGGCCCAGCCCATGCGCGGGCCGTGGGCGCTGGCGAAACCGCAGCCTGGGCCGGCTCGCTTGAAGCGGCCCAGCAGCGCGGCAGTTTTTTTTTTTTTTTTTTTTTTTTTCTTCTTCTCTGACTGGATGCTCGCGGCCCAGTTAGGGGAAAACGGCCCAGCCCAATGTCGTGCAGTCGCATGGCCATTAGGCAGGCCGCAACCTGGGCCGGCGGATGGATTTCGGCCCAACACCGCAACCCGCCTGGGCTTAAAGTCGGTCCAGCGAATCCTGGCCGTTGGATCAGATCCGACGGTTCAGCGTGGAATTCGCGCAGATAAAAGGGCTGGCCGCCGCCGCCTCTCACCAAAACCCTAACTCTTGCTCTCTGCTTCCTTGCTCCCTGACGGCGGCGGCCCAGAGTAGTAGGACCGCCGCGGCTGGAAAACACGCCGGCGCCGGTGAAGACGCCGCCGCCCCGGCCGTTACCTTTCTTCTTTCTCTGTGCTTTTCTCCACAGCCCACGCCGCGCCCAGCAGCAAAAAATGCCACGGCAGCGGCCGGCGCTGCACTTGGCGGCCGGAGAAGGAAAACGGCGCCGCCACGAGTCCCTCGCCGGTGCGCGCGCTCGCCCACTGTGGAGCGCGTCGCCGTCGAGCGTTTCGTGTGCGGTGCCCTGGGTGCAAGTGCATGGAGAACCGCGCGGTGCCGGAGTTCACAACTCGACCCGCGCGTCACAGGTAGTTCACTGGCCTTCCTTTTGCTTTTAGGGTTAGGTTTCCCCTTCCCGATCTATGCTTTTAGGGTTAGGGTTCGTTGGTTCCCTTCCCTGATCTCGTTCTTCTGCATTTGGATCTGGTGCGCTAGGGTTTGGGTGTTTTCAAATTGACTGATTTAAAGTTAGGATTTGAAAATCCCTTCTTTCTACTTGCTGTTCTTGCTGGGTAATCCCCGAAACCCGATCTACTACTAGATCGGCTGATACCAATGATAGATCTACAGGATCTACTAGCAATAGGATAAACAGGGTTTCGGGACAAAAACAATACATGCAGTGACATATATATATATATGTGCATACACTAGATCTATTACAATTGAGTAGAAGCATATAGATCAAGAGTTTAGGGTTTCGACCGTCGTTGGCGGAAGGAGCAGATCCGGAGACGTCCATGGCGTGAGTGTTGGTGCTGCGGCGATGTAGATCACGGCGACCTTCGGGCCTCCAGCGACACTGCCCGACGACGGTGGGAAAAGGGTAGGACGGAGGCGGCGCGGTGGTGCTTCCCGACGCCACTGCGCAAGCCTGATCGGATGGCCTAGGGTTTGTCGAGTGGGGTGTATGCACGACGAACTTAGAGTATTGTGCCTGCGGCCCCCACTCCTGTTTATATAGCGCAGCGCGTCGGGGGCCCACCAACCATGGATCGGTTGGGCGCCCCCGATCAGGGCGCGATCCAGGGGGAAAGAGGCCCCAGCCGTTGGGCTGGGCCTGAGATCAACCTAACATGTATATATAGGGAAAAAAAATCAATTGGCTATATCGTAGGGAGGCCTACGTTTTGCACACCTAGGAGGAGCGCCTTGCCGGAGGCTGCTCTCCATGTCGTCATCAGTGGATTGCAGTAGAGAAAGGTGCTCGTGGAGACGTCCAAACCTTCACCGCCGTTGCTATTATCTTTGTCGCCATATATATACATGCATGATCATCATCATGGGTCACGAACACTCACGATTACCGTAGAACGAACGAAATTGTTGGGGAACACGGCGTCTGTGTGGTGACTGCAGCAGCAGTAGGGTATATATAGCTAGTAGTCTTCAGGACCACGACGACCCATCGGTAGTACTTGAAGTGGTGCCTTCATGCTATCAGCGGCCTCGCTGGGATGCGATATCGATGCTGCCGACGACCCATGGCCATGGTGGGGTGGCGAGGACTAGCAGAGACGACATACATACCCTGAGGAGCTTGTTGAGCTGCGGCCATATCCCTATGCTTGTTATTGAAGGCTTGCATCGCTGGAGCGGTGGACGCCACGATCTTCTTCCCGGCAGCGCTCTGACTCTCTCGACCTCGGAAAACGCCGACAGAAGCATGGACGTTGCCATCTGAGTAGCCGAAGTCCGTCGTGTGCCCTCCTCCGTTCTTGTTCACTTCCGCCGCACGAGCTCCTCCATTATTCATGCCATCGCCGCCGCCGGCAGGCATGTTGGTCCCATGGTGGCCATATGCTTCTTTCTCAGGGGGAGGCTTATAATAAGTTTGCTTTTCGTCTTCCCTTGGTGGCGGAGGAGGTTGTGGTTGTGGCGGCTGCCGAAAATGGTGGTGGACGCTGCTAGAGTCATGTGACCAATCGTCGCCTTTGTCGCCGCCGCCGCAGGAGAACGGCAGACACATCGCCGACGCAGCTAGCAGAGGGTGCAGTAGTGTGTAGCAACTGGACTCAATATGCTCGGTGGCTTAGCTAGCAGGCTGCAGGCTCTAGTGAGAAACTGGAGTGCAGGTAGTAGTTAGGAGGACTACTATATACAGATGTGGTTGGGCAGGAGATGGAATATTTATCGCAGCAGCAGCAGCATACGGGTGTGCACTGTGCAGTAGGAAGCTGATCGAGTTTCGTACGGTTTAAGCTAACAAGAACCTCGCTCGAGGACGACAGGTCCAGCATTAGCATCAGAATTAAAGAATATATATGCTTGTGCGCAATCATGGAGAATTTATACTATGCCACGAGTTTTAACAACGCTACCCTCGTCACCGCAACATATTAGTTACGGATGGACAACATTCGTGTATCCAGAAGTAATTTATCCGAGCGATGCTATCAAGTCAGTCAACTCAATCACATTACATTATTGCATTGCGCTCGTTTTAGTTTTGAGACGTGTTTAGTTTACAACCGCAAGTTGCCAAATAATGAAGACACAACTTTTGCGTCTAAGGGCACCCGCAATAGTGAGAGTTAGTTAATAGTTCTATTCAACCTCTCCGATAATTTTAGCTTTTAACAATGGCTGTGCCGGGACTATGGGGGTGGCAAGAGGTGCGACGACCGAGAGCCCAAATATAGGAGGGGCCTAAGCCTAGGCATACAAACATCTAGACCCTATAGTTTATTATACATCAGCAAACTAATGAGAAGAAAGAATGAGAATTGGCTAGTCAGCCCGAGAAGATCATTGGCCTTTCTGACTTTCATTCTCAGTTTTCACCACGGCCCTCGGGCAGAGAGGAGGTGAGGAGCCACGCCGCACTCTGACCGCAACTCGAGTTCGCGACACATACGCGCACGGAGTTGGAGGTTATATTTTTGTCCTTTGTTTTAGTTCATGTCTAGGCTTTAAGTATTTTGTTCTTTGTTTATTTTTAATCTAAATTAATTGTTTATATAGTATTTCAGACTCTTAGTACTTTGTACTTGTATTGTCATGTTTTTGTTTTAACTTAGTGAGCATCTAGGCTCCTAATGAGTTTTGGTGATTAATGATAATATTGATTACTATGACTAACGTGTGTTTTGTAGAGGCAAATCATTTGAGTTAGGTCATGGTAATGGTGATCGGTGAACTAGGACGTTCATGCCGACTTAATGGTGGAAATAGTTTCGGTTTTCAAAGAATTGTTCGACATCGTCAAGACTAGACTAGGTCTAAGTGTCATATGGTGTTG
Organism: Sorghum bicolor; assembly: GCF_000003195.3. Classification (NCBI taxonomy): domain Eukaryota; kingdom Viridiplantae; phylum Streptophyta; class Magnoliopsida; order Poales; family Poaceae; genus Sorghum; species Sorghum bicolor. The sequence continues at coordinate 18,386,752 of NC_012879.2, read as the reverse complement.
AAGGGCACTTAGAGTAGTTTAGGATTTTGTTTTTCCTTTAACCGTACTATTAAGGGGGCATTGAGCGAGTAACTTGACCTAGACAAGGCTTTAGGTTTAGGTGTGGTTCACACTTGGTAAACGTAGCACTAGGCAGCTCTAAGAAATTCCTTAGATCAAGAGAAGCAAACTTCATTTTGGAAAGATCGCGATTCGACGAAGTCTTGGTAGAGAACTAGCACCAGACGCTGACACCAGACGCCACAGTGCTACTGTTGGCATGTCCGGTGTATGCTGGATTCAAGCCAGCATGCCGAGTGTCTAGGGTTAGACACCGGGCGCACGCACCGGACCCTACGAGGTGCGTCCGGTCCCTTACCCGGAGAGGTCTGCAAATCAACTTCTCATCGGACGAGCTCTGGGTGAGACATCGGACAATCTCTTGGTGCGCCCGGTGTAGAGTAGGTTTGCAAGTTCAACTAGTCGTTAATGTAGCATCGAACCCTCTGCGTAGCGCGTCCGGTGCAACATCAAGCACGTCTGGTGTACTCGTTTTGTGTGGAATTCGAGTGGCTGGCCCTTGGACTTGATGGGTAGTATTTATACTCCTCCACCTTGTCCATGGGAGGTCTCTTGCCCATTTGATTAGTTGAGAGTCACCTTGTGGTGCAAGAGAGAAGCAAGAGCCTAGAGAGGATTGAGAATTGAGTGATTTATTGACTGAATCCTTCTCTAGTGAGTTCCAAGAGTTCAAGTCTGCATCACCACTCTCTAGTGCCTTGTTTTGGTTAAGTGAGAGTTCTTTGCTTGTTACTTTTGGTGATCGCCATCACCTAGACGGTTTGGTGGTGATTGGAGGCACGAAGACCGTCCGGAGTTCTTGTGGATGGCTCGTGTCAAGCTTGTGAGCAGTTTTGGGCGATTCACCGCGACGGAGAGTCAAAGAATCAGCCCGTAGAGAGTACTTGGTCCTTGCACAGACCAAGGGGGAGCAAGGCCCTTGCGCGGGTGCTCCAACGAGGACTAGTGGAGAGTGACGACTCTCTGATACCTCGGCAAAACATCACTGTGTTCTTCTTGCTCTGATTCTTTACATTCTAGCACTTACTTTGAGCACTTACATTCCTAGAATTGTCATGCTAGATAGGATTGGAACTAGGTTGCAAAACTTTTATCCAGTAGCTCTCTAGAACACACTTAGGCACAAAGGTTGAATTGAAGCTTATAGATTGCTTAAATTTTTTAGAGAAGCCCAATTCACCTTTCTCTTAGACATCTTGATCCTTTCACTTAGGTATTAGAATTTTAGAATGTTACCTAAGAAACATTTGTTAAGATTTAGTCAATCAAAAAAAGGTGCTACACATAAATTTTACAATAAAATTTGCTTTCGCTTTGTAAATAAAATCAACGTCTATATATATTATATAAGATTTTATACATGGTTTAGAGGGACCGTCGCGACGAGTTCGCTAGAAGGTCCTCAAGAGCGACGAGTTTGCTAGAGGGTCCTCAAGATCTTAGGACCGGCGCTGAGTATAATTGACCCGCATGGCACTGTCACATGTTCTTGAAATCTGCGTATGAGTCTAGCTCTTGATCAGAAGCTATCTTTTCTCTCTCTTAATTAAAATATGAAAAAAATGATTAGAACTAGGTTGTGGCGGCTGTTTGGTTAGCTGCCGTACTTATAGCCCGCCACAACATGACTAGGATCTGGAAGTTCAATTTCTGTACCGCAAATTGCCAAAAGCTTGGCGAGCAAAAGTAGCGCCGCAGTTTTGGCGTCGCTGCTGTTGCGGCTGGGCAACAGTAGGCGTAGGCCAAACGCATCCTAGGCCAAATTTTTCAGATTTCCCGTCACATCGAATCTTTAGACGTATGCATGGAGTATTAAATATAGATGAAAATAAAAACTAATTGCACAATTTGGTCGAAATTGACGAGACGAATCTTTTGAGCATAGTTAGTCCATAATTGGACAATATTTGTCAAATACAAACGAAAGTGCTACTATTTCTATTTTGCAAAAAAATTTGGAAGTAAACAAGGCCCTAAGAGAAGTGTGTTGCATCAAAGGGAATGATGCAACCAGCGACCAAGCCAGCAGTGGGCTAGGGGGGCTCCAGCCCCCCTACCGCTGCTGGTCCAGTGGAATTTTAGTACTCTCCTTCTAATTTTAGACACAAATTTATAAGGTAGGGTGGGCTGAACACTTTATTTTTTTATATATTTTGTAAATTTCATCATTAATCTATATTTACGATGAGTAATAGTAGAGCTAAGTTGATGTAGAACTTTTGTTCAGCCTCTCCTAAATTTTTTCCTGGCTTCGTCCCTGGATGCAACTTGGATAGATACAAATGCACCTGGTGAATTTCAAAAACTAAAGACTATCGGGGTACTCGTACTCTCGATGGTTACACCGCTCCTCGATCATAAACGTGAAGGGGTGTGTGCATCATGAGAAGAGGGCACCAGCAAAAAGGTAGTCTTAGAAGACTGTCTTTTCACAATCAGAATCTATAACTTGTACTGATTGTGAGATTCTAGTGTTTTAGCATTTAACATTTAGTATAAAAAATATTTCCTACCAAATACTTCCTAGTGAAGACTATTATGTGCTATGACGGGTAGTTATGTGTTATTACTACTTAAAAATATTAGGAGAACTTCATTACTAGTGTTTAGTGGCTTGGTGATCGATTAGTATAAATTAGTGAAGAAAATATTCAGCTGGGAATCATTCCCAGGCAACCGAACAGGGTGCCGTGTGGCCTGGTGGCCGGCGTGAAAACTTTCGTGCTCGTCAGATTTGCGTTAACTGGGATCGACACTGTGCTGCGAAAGAAACATTTGAGTTGTTCAGAGTTATGTTTTTCCCTGCAAACCACGAGAGCATGCATGCATATTAATCTTGACAAACTGGAACCATTCTGAAAGTACATGCAAGCCTTCCCCTGCAACTGCTTATCTCTGTCTCTATTGGACGCAGGAAGGTAAAGAGAATTCTGAAATTGGCGACCGAAAGGAAGAGGCAAAAGGGCACCTCCTTCTTTGAGGAACTAAAATGGGAATATCAGGCTCATGTGTCCAACGATTTAGCAAGGAATTGGACATCATCTGCTATAACCTTGGATATATTACATACAAAAAGTAATGCGGTTGGTGCACTCACTCAGATCAGAAGGGCAGCCCAGTGATTTTTTTTGGAAACTTTAAAAAAGTTTCTGGCTTTATCTCGTTGAAGACTGGAGAGAGACAACCCGAGCACTCTTTTGGAGCTTGACCATGCTATGCACCCGTAGACAGGTCCCTTCCACTTTTGTAGAAACAAGAGATAGAAATGAAAATATCTCTTTATTGATACTACCCATCTGTTTATCTACTTTTGTCCATCGATACTACCCATCTGTTTATTGCTAAATGTGGTGGGGTTGGTGGCCATGTCAAACGTTCAAGTCTGTTCACTTGGCAGAAAATCTATGGCTGAAAGTACTGTTCGCTAAGTCATGGTTAAAAATATTGTTCGCTAATTTATTATAAAAGAAAAAACACTGTTGGCTGGCAGAAAAAGTACAGCTTATAAGACAAACGAACGGGAGAGAAAAACACTATTAAATAATTAGCAGATTCGGTATGATTGGCTGATTTGATAGATAAACTCAAGCCAAAGAAGCTTTTGTATGACACGCTTACGCTTACATATTATGTGCATTTGTTTGCTGATATAGACATGCACATAAGACCAGTCTCAATGGGGTTTTATTTAAGTTTTATTTACATTAAATAGGTTGCCACATAGACTTTTTTGATGATATAGCAGTGTATTTAAGAAGAGAGAGAAGAAATGAGTTTCATCTAGATGAAACTCTCTTGGCACGGTTACCAACTCTCTATGAGTCTTGGAATTAAATACCTATCAAACTATGAAATAAAACTCTCCATTGAGAGTGGGTGTTTCATCCAAGTTTCATTTCATTTCACATGACATGACAGTCTTGGAAACAACGTCATGAAACTCTCAAGACTGGCCTAAGCACAGCAAAGAAAAAAAAGGTGGACGCAAATAGGTAACGATCGCCTATTTTATTTCAGTTTGCAGTCAAATGTTCCATCGAATGGGAATAAAATGTGTCATCATTGTAATCTTTTTCCCCACCAGAAAAAAATTATAAAAATATTCTTATTCCAGTCAAACTTGTGATTGCCATTATCCGGCTATTTTGTTCAAATTCTAATTAGATTTTGGCGACGTACAATTTGATGAATGTGAGGTAGATATTTTTTGTTAGATTTAATTACGCTTGGTCTAATCTTATAAATCACTTAATAGAGAGCCTTTGAGGATTCAAACCTAAGACTGGCAGCACATATAACGCACATATAGCGCTTCTTTATTACTGTACTACACACTCATTTATGAATGCTATCTTTATGTATTAATAGTTTGTCATCATGTATTAAATATTTTAGCCACTATTCGAATTAAAAATGTTTCAACTACAAAGTTTTAAGTCCCGTCAAGCTCTACAAATTTGATTAAGGGTGTGTGTTCATCCGAGATGATATGAAGACTTTAAAAAGAAATCTCAAAACATGTGAAATTAAAACTAATACTTGAGTCTCTAAACAATTTAAAATCAAAAAAATCATCAACAACATTATTGTAGATTGGGTCAGCCACTAAAACTTTGATATTAACCCTATAAACATTCAAGATGGTTTGGAAATTCTAAATTTTAAATTTACATATTAAGAATATAAACAAATTCAAATAAAAAAAATTCAACTAAAAAGTTGCAAATTGTACTGATAACTACAACTTTAATATATACAAATTCGACGAAAACAAGATTTTGGCATTCTAATGTTTCAAATTAAAAATTTCTCAATTACAAAGTTGTAGATCATGTTGGTACTTTGTAGATCTTGTCGAGGGCTACAATTTTGATCTAAAATTAATCTTCACCTAAGTTCATAAAAATTATGAATCTCTACTATAGTTGAAATCTTCTACAGGCAAATCCCACCTGCAAAATCAATGACTCACAGCACATATCCTACAGATTTAACGGCCTAGGTTAGAAGTATGATCACGACCTTACACACCCTCAGCATCGCGTCAATCACACATCACACAAATTCACCACACGTGCGGCTCCGTCGCCCGTCGCGAGCATGGCCGCAGATCACCCGGCCGCCGCTGCCCACCCCGGTGTTGTGCCGCCCGTCGTGCCCGCCGGAGCTGCACCAGTCCGCTCGCCTGCCCGTCCTCGCAGCACGCTGCCCGACCATCGCCCGCCACCGGCCGCGAGCGCGGCCGCAGCTCTCCCCCCGCCCCCGCTCGGCCCCCGCTCGCCGCTTGGCGCGCCGCCAGCCACGAGCAAATGCCCGACGCGCGTGCGGTTCCGTCGCCCGCCGCGAGCGAGGCCGCAGCTCACCTGGGCGCCGTTGCTCGGTTGCCGCTGCCCGCCCCGGTGCTGCGCCACCCGCCGCGCCCACCAGAGCTGCGCCAGTCTGCTCGCCCGCCTGTCCTCGCAGCGCGCTGCCCGACCATTGCCCGCCACCCACCGCTCGGCGTGCCTCCTGCTGCGAGCGCGGCCGTAGCTCACCCAGCCACCGCTGCTCGGCCACCGCCCGACGCCGGTGCCAGAGCCACGAGACCGTCGCTGTGCTCCGTCCGTCCATCGCCGTAGACGGAGAGAAGGGCATCCATGTAAATAGAAACTTTTTACCGTGTTCACTTTGTAAAACTGCTAGAGAGAAGAATTTCTGATTTGGGTTTGATTAATTACAAGAAAGTTTTGTGTTCACTTTGCAAATAGCCCTAGGAAAAAAACCACGCTTATGGTGATTTTACCAAGTTAGAATACTAAATTGTTGGAGAGAGATCTTTTTTTGACTTGCCAAATAAAATAGCGACTTGCTAAAACTAATGATTGCCAAATAAATCTTCATATCATAGCAGTAAAGAGGGTGTCTGCTGCTTTCTTCACCATGGTGGCATAGCAAGCGGATCCCATACCAATTTGAGAAGATTTCTGATTTTTTTCTATGCTGCATTTGATTGTTCCATCTATTTTAACTTCCATAGTTCCTGCTTCAGATTAGTAAAGAAGTAATATCCTGTCAATGGCTTTAGTATCTGCATGAGTTTGTTCATGCAATATTTTATTTCACTTGAATAACAGAACCGGTTTGATGTGAGAATAGATGTGGCTCATTACCTTTTTTCAGTCTAATTCACTAGATTGGTAGATCAATTTATCAAGACTTGGAATGGTCTCAGTTTGAGTATTTGTGCAATACAATTATACAAATTGCTTATAGTAAAATTTTCTATCCGGTGATTGTTAAGTTTTGACATGGTAAATGTGTTCCTAAATTACAGAAGTTGGTGCTAGTTTTGCTTCTGGTTCAGTATTCAAGACTGCAAATTTCTTGGAACTTTGTAGATCAGTTGTGTTTCTCAACTTTTCTACATAGCATTTTAAAACTTAAAACCAAATATATGTTCCCAAATGAAGTACCATAATTTTCATATATACTTTCTGGTTAGTGGGGTAGATTTGTTTTTTTAGTTTTATGATTTATTTTAGTTTTGTAATTTTTTTCTAAATGTCACCGTAGCGTTAGCACGGGCAATGTACTAGTTAGTTTTTAATACAACTATTTCTAGAGACGGACCTTTAAGATGTCTGACTCATTTAATCGATTTTAGATATGTTTATTTAGAATGGTTGCCCTATTAGTACAGATTCTTAAAGACGTGTATCTTAAAATGTTTGTCTCTAAAAATTATTGTTTTAAATAGCCATCTAAGGTAGGCCTTGTTTAGTTCATCTCAAAAACCAAAAATTTTTCAAGATTCTCTATCACATTGAATCTTACGGCACATGTATGGAGCATTAAATATAGATGAAAACAAAAACTAATTGCACAGTTTATATGTAAATTGCAAGACAATGTTACTCCATGATTAGACAATGTTTGTCATATAAAAACGAAAGTGCTACAGTGTCAGAATCTAAAAACTTTTTTTATCTAAACAAGGCCTTAGCAATTTATCTTCGAAAACAATAAATAGCGGGCTATAACAACAACTAACAACTAAATTGTACATTGAAAATAGTTAAGTCCTTCTCAAACAGCTATAGCCTAAGATAGCTGCATATAGCTGGATATTTAAAAACTTGCTATTTTTTTACAGCGATAGACATTCTAAGGAGACTCTCTATAAATTGATGATCAACAGACATAATTGCCTTAAAACTGTCTCTGTAAATATTTTTTTAGAGACATATTGCTTGGAGGCCGTTAGGCCATTTATGGAAGTGGTCTCCAAATGTGTACAGCTATTTTAATCAAATAGGAGATTGAGAAAACAAAACTAAAAGAGACAAGAGACTTGTGTTGTACTCTCTCCTTTTTCAAATTATAAGATATTTTTGTCTTTTTTAAAAATATTACTTTTACTATATATTTAGATATAGAGTATATCTAAATCCATCGCAAACATATGTAGTTAGAAAAGCTAAAAAGTCTTTTAATTTAGAATGGAGTAAGTAGAGATTGGGAATGTTCTATCACCTTTACATATAGGCCCACATGTCAATGGGTTAGAAAAAATTTCTATTTCCTCAATTCTCTCTCTCCTATTCTCTTCTATTGCACCGGTTTCTCGTAGAATAGCAGTACAGAGCTTCCCCCGCATGACACGACCTGGTAGTACGTCATAGGGACACGCCTGCTCTCTTAGCCTGATGTGGCGATGCGATGCATGCTTCTAGCCCCAACTCGGCACGGCTCGTCCCCTTCCAGTAGTGGTGCTCGTTTCCATAGCCCGTTCGTTTGACTAATAAGTCATGGTTGAAAATATTATTCGCTAACTTATTATTAGAGAAAAACATTGTTGAATAATTACTAGATTTGCTAGATAATCTTAAACGAACAAATTGAGTTAGCTTGATGACGTTTGTGACAACACAGTACCTACTCTTCCAACACTACCGGCGCCGGCCCTAGGGTGGGCAGGGTGTGCCACCGACCCTGGCCTAACTTTAGATGGGCCTCACCTCATATACTAGATTAGTAGTAGTATGTATTAGACCAACTCCAACAGCTTTGCTATTCTTATTATGAAGGCTTTTTAGAACTTGTATAGTAGAAAAATATGCTCCAACAGATGTGTTATTTGATTTTGTAAAATAGAAAGTTTGCTATTCCTTGATTTTCGTTGGCCATATATAGCCAACCACTGACACTAGCTATCTGATAGCAAGGCTGTTGTGGACCTGTTCTTTTTTAAAAAGTTTTCTATTTTACAAAATGGCTAAACATTAGAATTTGGCTACTAATTTTAGCTAAGCTCTTGGAGATGGAGCACTCACAATGCAAGACTTTATCACAGAGTCCAAGACAATTAATTATATATTATTTATGGTATTTTGCTGATGTGACAGCATATTCATAGAAGAAAAAGGTAGAAAAAATAAGACTCCAAGTCTTATTTAAACTCTAAGTCCACATTGTTCGAGATAATAAGTAACTTTAGACTCTATGATAGAGTCTGTATTGTGATTGCCCTAACGTAGGCTTCAATAGTCTAATAGCCCAGCACAGCAATTAGAAGTAGCGCAGGTTTGAGAAGACGGAGCAAACCTGGGAACGCGCGGCGCCGCGGCTGCCGAACACAGCTTGCAATTGTGCACGCAGGTAATCAAGCGGATCAATTATTTTAGGGCTCATTCACCCAATTCCCATCATCCTCAATTCCTCGTCCGTGATCCATTTGTAGCCGCATCATTTCATCAATCATCACAGGATCGCACCAGTGCAGAGGATAGAGTGTGGATCACTTTCACATCCATAGGTAATCACAGTTTGGTTGGTTTAACGTATTCATGATTAATTTATTTATTGTAGTTACATACGCTTGCACTTTTTAATTATTAATTGTGTGTCGTTTATTTAAATTTTAGGATTTTAGGACATAATGTCATCTAGAAAGTTTGAATCTGCTGCTTCCAAAAGGAAAAGGAAAAGACTTGCAGATGCATCGAGAGAATCACAGAGAGGATCTCTTGATAAATTTTTCAAGAGTAGTACGACTCCTTCAACGAATCCTGATGAGCTAGTGATAGTTGTTGTGGATGAAGCAACTTGTTACGGGGTGATCTCATCTTCTCGGATCCTCTTACGGGAGATCTATCCTAACTACGACGTCCCCCACGACCGCCTACGGGATATCACCCACGACTACGCACGTAACTGTGGAGACCGGTTCCACCTCCGTGATATCACCCACGACTCATCGTGGGCTCGAGTTTACTTGGGGCGAGAGTTTCCTCTCCCCCCCGACTTGTATAAATACCCGTGATCAATGAATAAAGAAACACCGAGTTCATTTTATTCCTCTCTGTTCTCGTACTTTGGCATTCCACTCGTAACACGTTATCAGCACATCGCTCTCCCCCCAGAGGGGAATAGCTCGGTTGGATAGAACTTCGTCGAGGGATCGACCTTCGCCCAGGGCATCACTCCAAGGTAGAATCATGCCTTTCCCTCGCCGTAATCCTGCCTCAATGGCTTCTCTCATCCTCCAAATCGTCTGGATGGCGATGAACCGTGCCCGGACATTGGGCACACACTTCGGCAACAACCGCCTTCAGGCGGAACTACTGGAGGACATCCGGGAACTCCTTGGAGAGGCTCGCGGCTATCGCTTTCGGGGCGAACGTCGTGATCTCAACAGGAACCCCGGGCGTTTTCCTATACGACGTCGTTTCGGGGGAAACCGACGTGCAAACGTCGGCCCTCCGTCACAGCGTTCGGTGGTGTCGTCCACGGCTCCGCCCGCGGCGCCACCGTCGAGGGCACCAACTCCACCGGCGCCTCCAGCGCCGGTCCTCGCCTTGCCGGCTCCACCCCGGCCTCGGTGTCCGCTCCACGGCGACGGCCCGTGCCCACCACCGCCACCATCCATGGTGGCCAGCCAATGGCTGTCACTGGGCATAGAGCCTCAGTCGCCGATTCGGTACCCGACGCCGACGCTGTCTTCTGAGCGGGCTGCGCACAGCCCGCCTCCGCGCCGTCCGTCTCCACCAACCATCGCGGCGCGGATGTCGGCGCCGACTCGTCTGCCGGCGTACTTCGTCGACCCGGCGCTCGCTGCACCACCACCGCCGCCACCACCTCCTCCTGCGCGCCTCCGCCGCACGTGGATCAGCGTCCCCCACGGGCCTTCGGCTCGGGGACGTGCTCCTCCTACTTGAGCTCGTCCATGGGGGAGGGGGAGGAGAAGGCGGAAATGCCCCTGGCCGCGGCCTCCACGCGGCGTCCGCCAACCCCCGCGCGGTCCGGCGCTCGGCCTCTCGACGAGCACGGCCGCCTCGACGCAACAGCGCCCCGCAAGGCGACCTCGACGCGGCGGC